>NC_056749.1:360876328-360985428 GCF_019279795.1 Protopterus annectens
GTTGCTGTTGAATGGCTTGTTGCTTTCCAGATAAGTAACTAAGGAACCATGACAAGGAATATTGTGAAAGTCCTACTAAGGAGATTTGAATGAGCAGTTGCTGGTGCAATACAGTATCAAATGTATTAGGCAAGTCTTACAACAGGGTGGACATAGTGGAATCATCCCGGGATCTGTCCTAGGACCCCTATTGTTTGGCATCTACTTCCTAGAGGCCCAGTCAAAGACAAAAGGCCTGTGGTTGACTAAGCTTGTGGATGACTGTAAGTTGGGTGCTGTCATTGGCTTCCCAAATAATGTTAACATACTGCAAGAGGGTCTCACAGCAACTAATGACTAGTGCTAAAGTAATGGCCTCAAGCTAAATGCAAAAAAAATGTATCAACATACCATTTGGCAAAAACTCAGCCCCTACTGATTACCACATCAACGGCAACGCCCTAAGTACTCAGCCTGTGGTGAGAGCCCTGGGTACTTAGGTGAACAACAATCTTGCATTTGACCATCATGTAATGGCAGTGATCACAAAAGCCTTTTACTTGTTTCATCTCATAAGTAAAAGGATTACATCTTGAAGAAAGGATGTTATTACCTCTCCATACTCCTCCCTCATTAGACCAATAATTTAATATAATGTCCCATTTAGTATGTACCTCTCCAAACATCTGCACCAACTGGAAAGGCCACATAAATACCTCACAAAGAAAATCCATGGCCTCCAACACCTGTCCTATGCGGAAAAGCTTAAATCACAATCACTCTACTTGGTATGGTACAAATTGCTAAGGAGTGATCTATAGCTTGCCTACAAGGCAATCGTAGACCCTGCCCTACTTGAGATGCTCAATATTGGCAAGTCTAACTCCTCACACATTACCTGCTCAAAAGACCTGAATCTAATATGCGACATCAACAAAACCTGCTGGAAAGACAGATTTGTCTCCCAGAGGCTGCTCCGCCTCTGGAATAGACTTCTCAGTCATATCAAACAGAGTACCTCATTGACATTCTTCAAGCACAACCTTGATGACTGGATGGGAAATCACAAATTTGTCCCAGGGGTTGCACCTGCGTCCCTCATTGACAGGGGTGACAAGCACTGACTGAGGTTTCTTTTTTGGGGATAAAATCTTGGCTAGGCTTGTAAGGGCCCCAGGGCCATTAGTTTAGTAACCTCCTATGATCCTATGACACAAGCTGACCATTGTTCATATGTTGGTTTACTATATCGGTAAAATGTAATACAGCAGTAGTGGTGCTGTGCTGAGGCTTAAAGCCATGTTCTGTTTCTGAGAGCAGGTTATTTGAGGTTAGGTATTGCATCTTGCATATGTATGGATTAATGTAATAATTTGGAGAGGGGAGAGAGAATCACTGTTGGTATGTAGTTATTAAACTCTGTAGATGTGCCACCTTTATGCAGTGGTACAATGTAGGATTTTTTCACGATGATGGGATTATATATGCAGTAATTAAAGAATGTGAGACAGCTCAAACATTCTTGCCATCCATCTCTCTTTTGCAGGCATGTGAACCCATGCTTTTATTCTGAGTTTATCATTTTCGGTCACCAGTGGTAGACCTAGAAAAAAGATACCTAGAGTTTCTGAAATTCCAGTTTTTGCATTTAGTGAAGTTGGAATGTATCAGGGTCAATAACCAGCTGCACTAATTATATAACCTATATCTCTAATCTATGCATGTCTATCTTTTTGCCTTGATGTCTTTGCAGCAAGAAAAGCTGAATGGTCCTGACTGTCTCAAGAGAAATGTAGCATTTTTGCTACCCAAGTTCACCTCCTTTGGTGCAGGTTCTGTCAAAGTTAGAAGGCAGAGGGCATTTTCAGATGAGTTCTGAAGCTTAAGTAATGATGGTCTAAGAAACAGCATTAATAAAAAAAATCTTCCTTTCAGCACAGGTGATATTAATGTCTGCAAAACATAGTTACTACTAAGTGGGACATTTCACAGACAGACGTTTGAGTTTCAGATTTCATATTCCTCACAATATGCATTATAATGGAAAAAATATTACTCTTCTCAACTTTCTAAGAATAATATTTTAAAAATGTTCTTATGTTTTGGGCCTCTGTTCCCCAAATCTCTTTGGCTTTGTCCTGTTTGCTTGTGCTAAGAGGTTGAGAGGTATGCTCTTTTGTCATATTTTACTCCAAAATACATAGCAATATAATTTGTTAGAGAAAAAATAAAGTTTGTGGAATAGGTTTAAGGAATATGTTGGGTAATTTAATAATATTCCAGCTTTTAATACTTGAAGCCTAGAAGGGAACTATGGTGTAACAGTGGCCTTTTTTGGAAGAGATTTTAGCTTGATTATGGTGAAGCCCAGAGGAGAACTAGTCCATGAATAGGGAACTTTAAAGTTGGAGATGCATGTTTTTCATTTTTTATTTCCTCCATGCAGGTAGCCATCAGTTATCACCAGCTTATATCCTAATTCACTTGATCAGCTGGTCCTACCCAAATCTGGTGCCAATGGGGAGATTGATGATTGTGATGCAGTGTCATCCTACTGTTGCTGGGGAGAGTGCTTTTACTCCCTCCACCCTGAAACAGCCTCGAGAGCTCAGCAGTTGCTGATTTTTAAGGGTGCATGTGGACTTCTACATAAGCAGCACACCTCTCATGCAGCATGAAACTCAGCAAGCTCATAATGCTACCTTATAGTAATATGCCTGGGCCCCAGAATGCAGAGCCAGTGTTGACCACTAACTCCAATGTCCTCCCCGAAGCCCATCCAGAGTCCTTGCTTCTAATCAAACATGAGTAGACTAGAGCACAGAAAGTCGTTTATCCTACTGTTCCACTGGGCTGCTAATGCATGTTCTTTCTTTAAATATTTGTGGTCTGTCTATATCTGCACTGAAAAAAAAAACTGCTGTGCCTTTGCAGCACACTGGTGGGGGAGCAGTATTGTTCAATGATGCTTTCAGCTTATCTACAAAATAACCTTAGTGGCACCCTGTAATGCAGATTGTTGGGGGTGGTATACATACATTTTAGAAATCTTGCATGTGATATGATTTGTACAGTAATATAATTCATGGCTGGGCTTACAGCAACTCATAATAGCTAAGAAATCAAATATAAAAACAAATAAAAACAGGCAACTGAATGATGTAGACCTTTTCAGTCACTCATGCTGATAGGTGAGTATTAAATGTTTGTACAAGTAAATGTTAGTTCTGTAGTGCCTCAGTCTCATTTCATAAGATGTAGCTCTAACATGCTGCCAGTTGCAAATTATAATATGGTGATTTGGGTGAATTCTTGGGGCCCAAATCTTCAGGGAGCCAATGAGCAGTGCAAGAGTATAGCACTGCAGTTATAGTTAATTTTTTTAATTATATTTTTTTACAATAAAGAGCAGTTATTTACTCAAAAAAAAAAATAGCAGAAAAACTATATTGACATTAAAATCTTGGATTATCTATTTGCTTTCCAGAATGATGTGTTCTGCTCTGTAGATGACATGACAGAATCTATAGTGAATCCAGTAGCCTAAGCTTCATCTTCATTTTGTACTAGAAATGAACATTAATGAACTACTGAGACTATGCTGTGGTTCTACAGTAATAACGGTAGTGTTGCAGTAATAAATGGCAGTGTCAAAGTATGGCTGCGGGACATTTAGGATCAGTGTGTTCACTGTAGACTCTAACAAGAAGTTCAGAAACAGAGTTTCTTGAAAGATTTTTCACATGCACTTAGAGAGGTCTGTCTTGTTTGGTTTGCATATTAGGCAACTACTGTCTCCTCAAAATAACTGGGCAAGTCTGATGTTGTGTATTAATATACTGCTGGCTTTATATGAACTCTTTTTTGTCATTGGTCTGTGCTAAATTTATTTTCAAAAGTGTGTTTAAATTTGTGTTTAGATCCAGACGCAATCTCCATATTATACTATACCCAAATCCTTCTTTAGTAATTGTTTTTCATGTGTGAAGTACCTGTAGTGTGGTGAATAAAAAGTGTCTCAGCTTTAACCACTTGTGTTATGCAAGCATTCCTTTCATCTCTGGTTATTATCTTTGTGTTTTTTTTTTTAAACAAGACAGGCTGCAGAAACACAGGAGAGAAAAGAATCTGAAATCATGATTTTCTAACTGTAATCTCAATTCAGGTCTGTTGCATGTCCATATAAGAAGCACATCCTAGCTGCACTGTTGCCATGAAACACCATTTCTATGCATCCCTTTTACTAATGAGTAAAAATAAGCAAGTCTGAGTCTTTCAAATAGTATTTTAAACATAAATGCAGAAATGTAAGCACTCTTTTCCCGGGATTAATGAAGCTCAGCGCAAGGACGGAGGTAGGCTTGCTCCGACAGTGCGGCGTGAAGATGGCGCAGTAGCGCCAAATGCATATTAATGAAGGCGCGCTGCCGCTACAGCCATGTGCACAGGAAAGGAGTGCGAGTGCATAGGGTGTGTCGAAGTGCCGCATGGAGGCATGGAAATGGCAGCTGTCGATGTGCAACCTAAAATGCTTGCATATAACAAGTTGCAAGATAGTAATCACATCTGTCAGTGTCCGTGGATACTGAAATGTATGCAAAGCATGCAAGAAAGTTCCTGCGAACACAAAGTGAAGAAGCAAACATAAATGCACAGTAGGGAATAACGGGTCCCTATCCCGTGAACAAATGACATGGAAGACCGTGTGGCCGTAGTCCAACGCAGTGTAGATAGCTATACCAAGTGGAAGTCAAATGCATCATATGTTAGCAAGCCGCCAGTAGGTATGTCCAGCCCAATGGTGAGGGTCACCAGCTGACCCATAATGTGAGGGAGGGTACACAGCTGGGCAGAAGTGTCCATAACAAAATACATGATAAATGTAGATATCTAGCAACCGTATGTCTGAATCATATCCCACAAGGCATGTAATAGTCACATACAAAAGGTATGTCCATATTTCACATACCAAATGTGATAGGAAATAGAATAAGCATGTAAATGAAACAGAAGGAGCATATAAACAGCTACAACAATAAGGAAACATGTAGGATGAAAGGGACAGTATTATCCATACCGTCGACTGTGGGGATGTGTTGTCCAGTACAGTTTGATATTTGTACAGAATATATCCCATCCTGGACATAGGAAAAGGTGGCATCCTACCAATGAGTAGAACAGGCTGCCAAAATCCAGAAATCAGCGGTATAAGCTGAACTTGTCAGGATGTGTCACAGTTGAAAGGGTAGTACCCGGGTATACCAACCATGTAATGAAAGTTAAGTATGGGCGTGTACCTATGTGTGTGAGGTATAGCATGTGGAAAGCAAACATGGCAGGGTAGTCCACACAACCATATAGGTACCTGACACATGTGGGGTATTCAATGTGTTACTCTGGCCGTGTCATGGGCCAACAACCAAAGCAGTGATGTATGGGGTGTGAGGAATCTGTGTGTGTGGGGCGATGGTTAATGGTACAATCCTCCAAGGCGATACTGTGTCATATGCAGAATAGGCGAACCAGAGGTGCATGAGGGAGCAGCGGGTGAAGCTGAAAGAAACACAAACACATGTATAAACAGCTGCAATACAACCAGAAAGGCCATACTGTAGAACACAATCCCACAAACATATGAATATTGAAATGTGCGATACAAATGTATAGACATGTCACCGGCACATACCAACAGATTGGTCCTGATGGAACAGGCCATAACAAATGCAACACATCTGGATGCATAATGGACTACCCAGCATCCCCTCCACATCACAAAACCCGCTCCCATACCTGAAAGTCCGCCAAATCCAGCCATGCTTGGCCTACTGGTTTGGTGCAGCCACAGCTACTCATAGTGACCACTACGCATATGTAGTAGGTAGTGTCACCCTAGGCAGTTTCAGGATTGCACACTATGTATCCCTTGCATGTAAAACCCCCAGCACATTTTTGTAATGCCAGAAAAATGTTTGTGATTTCTCTTGTGGATAGGTCCAATTTTTGGATATCCCTCATGGGATACATAACATGTGTAAACATTAGAATGGAAGACATGAAGTCCAGTCCTGTAGATATCTGCACACAAGTTGGAATGTGCATTAGAGGTGCACGACACTGGCCAGCCATAAATGGTCATGCATAACCTACTACCCAGGATCAAACACCTGCCTGTGACACACGTGTCCCAACACGAATAAGCGGGAGAATATATTGCACACATTCGCATAGTGGCACCTGGTATAAGGGTGATGAAGGCACTGACGTAAACAGGATACCCCTGATCCACTGTGTGAGGGACAATTAATGTGTGTGTAGGTGTGACCTGACCAACAATGATACAATGCCAAATGTCTTGTGACCGTAGGGAATAACCATGCACCATACTGCATGTTAAAGTTGCCTAAAGTGGTCGCGTCAGGATAGAATAAATGTAATTCGTACAAGAAACAGGCAAACAACAAAAGTGCCAAAGGTATAAGGCTTACATCTAGGAAACAAATGACTGTTCTAAACCTGCAGTGACCGTGGCTATGTGTTGGCCCAAACAATCTGGTGTCCGCAGTAGGGTTGTCATCTGTCCCGCTTTGCGAGGGATAGTCCATCGTTGGACAGTTGTGTCCTGACAAAAGACATTTCAAATGGCAAATGTCCTGGGATTGTAGGACATAATTATGTCCCATATGTTATGTAATATTAGCAGAAAATAATTATTGCAGTATCTACAATACCTAAATGTTACAAGAAATAGAATAAGCAAATAAACCGCTACAATAATAGGCTTTTATGTAGGCAAATAAGTAAAGTCCTATCTGTTGTACTGACCGTGGGTATGTGTTGACTTGTAAAACCTGGTGTGTTCTGAAAATGTCCCATCTTGGCCATGTGAAAAGGTGCCAACCCTAGTTCCCGGAATACAGCACAACCCGTATATATGACAATGTCAATGATACCAATGGTCAGAGCAGTCGCACAATAACTGGCCAGACCCTTACAAACTCACAAAGCCAGTGCCCTTTGGGGGAAAGGTGTTGAATGAGAATGACTACTTACAACAATGAAGAGTACTAGATGCATTTAACTGCAGACAATTAGTAGTATTACGAATCTGTCAACATGTTCCAAGTTAATAGTACTAATATGGTAGAAGTGTCCATGATTGTCCCTGAGTTGTCATAGCCTTGTCCCTGTCACTGTAGACACAAGTCCCCGAGTAACAGAGAGGTCCGTACACAGAAGTACACCAACCAACTGTCCCAGCTGTTGACTAGACTATTGCATACCTGTAGTGATTCCATAACAGATGTCCAGAATAATATTCATTGTATGTATAAATGAATTAAATAGTCAAATGGGAAGGGAAACCACCCCCCAACCTGCATTATGTAGTGGAACCACTCCCCGCCCTAAATTATGTAGCGCCGACCCAATAATGTGGTCAGAGGTGCCCAAACACCTGTGTCTGTAAACACAGGTAGAATGTGAAACTCCGGACTAACTCTGTCCATGTGCTACATCTGACAGTGCCAGGGCAGTGCTAGTCACCAGTCAGCCAAGCCTAAACCCGGACCAGCACATGAAAACCCTGACAATCAAACACACGTATGTGCGAGGACTATAAGCGTAGGAGTTATGAATATCCTTGGAATGAGTAGACTCGCAGCATGGGTCCAGAGCAGTAGGAAACAGGGAATGTCCTAATTGTAGTACTGTGGTTTTCCCAGCAGAAGAGTGGATGCCTGCTGTGTAAGGGAAGCGGTGAGGCGTATGTCAGAGTAGCTATGAACCATGGCTATACATATAAATGAGCCAGAACACCAATAGTGTAGTGGTTACAGCATCCACCCAACGTAAAGGCATTCCCGGTGCAAGTACGACTATAGCACATATTAATTGTGTAATGAATGCCTCTGTGCTTTAAAGCCAACATTTATACATGTAAAGGTGACCGCGTTCGCATGGGTCCGTTAACCGGATTCCATCAAAGTGGTACTGTCATAAGGAATAAGGCACATGTAATCCTAAAGACATGCCTGTAAACATATGTAACTCAGAATAAGTAGATGCAAGTGGGCCTGCGCGGGTGTACGCAGCTATTAGCATAGCAAATGTATGTTGTCTTCTACAGCTGTAACTTTCATATATATATATATATATATATATATATATATATATAGTTAGATAGATGATAGATGTGTGTATAGAGAAAAATCCACAGACATAACATAAATATGCAATAATATAGCTACATATATATATATATATATATAAAACTATATATACACACACACACATATATATATATATATATATATATATATATATATATATATATATATATATATATATATATATATGGAATGCTGAAAGACAGCAAACCTAAGGGTTGTGAAGGGAATCCAGAGCAAGTTAGGAATTATGAAGTGCTCGCAGCGTATGTCACATAAAGCTGCACAAGTGTGGGTAGAGCACCACTCTCCACACCAGAGGCATGGCTATACCAGTGGCCATAACATCGTTGAAGGGCTACATCAACATTGTAAACAGAGGGAATGTAGGACATGTTGCGACGACCTACACTTGTAACCCGCAAATCGTTCATAATCCATAACACCAGAAAAGGCACGTATGTGCAAATATGAATGGATGGTGAGCCTGTGAATACATGAGGCGGTACAAAATGTGTGTAGGGCCCCAACGCTCATGAGAGGACAATGTGTAACGGTGTGTCATGGCTGCAATATCAGGTGTATAATGTCTGTTATGCGGGGAAACTCAACATGGGTGTGCAGGAGAAACCATGGATATGCGAGTATGGACACAGGAGTGATAGGGCATGTTGCGCTGGGTGCAATGGAGTGGCCTGTGGAGGTTGGCTAGTACATAGTTGCAATTCCCAGATAGAGCATCATTTGCATGGAGACATGCGTGAATGGGCATATCGTTGTCGGACATTGTGCGTCACGTCTGGCACCCCGGCACGTAAAACCTATACACCACCCATGAGCGGAACAGAGTTCTGCTGTGACAACCCCAAACCGGGAAAAGCAGAAAGACACAACTACATGAAGACAACAATTTGTCGACGAACAGTCACAGTAACACAAACACACATCCTATGAACAGTAATAATATGAATGTGTACAGAAACAAACACAGTAGCAGAAATAATAGGCTGCGCATACAAGGAATAGGTGGAATGACACTATCACAACCCAGTTAGCAGCAGCACCCCAGACATGAAAAACTTGCGACATCTGTCCACTGCATAACATGCAATATACTGAGCACAAGTTCATCTGAGTGAAGTGTCAGTGTCAGAATGACTAAGGCAATAGTATGCTGTTGAAGCAGGGATAAAACCAATACGCATGTGTAAGTGTCCATGTCCAGGAAATGTATAGGTTAACGAACACACAGATGTATATATATAGATAAAAACGTATATATACACACATAGCTATAATAATTTACATACACAATACGGATATATATATATATATATATATATATATATATATATATATATATATATATATATATATATATATATATATATATATATATATATATATATATATATATATATATATATACATACACAAGGATATACTACGGATATATATATAGATAGATATATATACGCAAACAACAGGTAGTGATATATACACATACACACAAAATAAACTATATGTCAGTGTAGATATGCACATTTACATAAATAGGTTACTTCACAGCAATTAGGGGTAACATATTTACAGCCCGGGCATTTGTGACTGGGAGGTCCCATAAAGAAACGTTGTACCCCCCACATTGCCCAGCTAGGCTGGAAAGACATACAGACAGGAAATCCAGATCAATACACTGCCGCCGTCCAAAACACCGGTGGGAAAGGACCAGTGGAAGAGTTCTGCAAGGTCTACACTTTAAACATGGATAACGGTGTCCCTTGCGGGACCCCAAAACTTCAGGTATGAAAGAATCTACATACACTAATATGAGCAGGATGTAATACGTGGAACAGTAGGTTGTGCAAGTGTGATAATACATGGGTTGACAAAACGTATGACATGTGTCCTGAGATGGGGAGAGTGGGCAATGTGTAAGGGTGTGCTCATACCCCAGCTGCACTCGCAGTAAGTATTTGTCACGACTGCTGTAGAGGGGTGCCAGGTAGGTGGACCATGGGTATGCATTAATGGGCTTAAGTGTGCAGGTGTTGGTTGGCAGAGATGTAGTAGGCCCGCCCAGTGGAAGTCATTAATATTCCCATGTGGGCATAGCATACGCCTACACCTCCCAAACCTGAAGAGCACATCTACCGGATAGTTTGTAAACCATCGGGGAATACATAGAGACCTACACAGTGCCGTGTACCTGATTAGCATGGACGTCCATAGTTATGTATCTGAATGTAACAGAGTCCAAATAAACACTGCCAGAACTACTGATATTAGGTGAACAGGTGGCGGAATACAGGTAACGACAGATGACAACATGTATGAGTCATAAGCAGTATGTACCTCAACAAATGTGAATGAATGCATATGTTTTGTGACTGTGAATGTGTCTGGTTAATAGAACCAATCATCTAAATGTGTCCCGCGGGGTGTTATGCATTGTTCCTGATATGGTGTTCAGTCACACCCATTGATATGTGAGTTCTGCTACTGATGGAAAGTGCATAAGTTGCTGACCACCTTAGGTAGATGATAGCATAATAGAAGAGGTTCAACACCCGTACGCCTGTGAGGGACACACCCGTCTGGGCAGTTGTGTCTTGCAAAATAACAGTTATGGAACATGGCCTGTGCATACCTCTCAACTGTCCCTGATTTTCACGGACATCCATAATTTTGACTCAGATTTTAACCCTGTCAATCTTAATCCCTCCTAAAAACTAGTGACTTTTGGAGGAAAGGTGCTGAATTACACTTAATGAATAATGACAATAACTAACAGTTATAAACATCAATCAGTTCAGAAAATGTGTATTAATTCATATGGTCTGATTCTGTCAATGTTTCAAGTTAATAGCACTAATATTTTACAAGTGTCCCTGATTGTCCCTGATTTTTTCCTGACTTGTCCCTGATTCTGTTGAGATTTGTCCCCAATTGGTTGAGAGGTCTGGGCCTGTGAGTTTGGGAATGGAGGCTATATAGTGTGTGCAGACGATTCTACCATTATGTGCTCTGCCACCTCCCCCTCTCTGCTCCAAAGACTTACTCAGGAAGCTTTCTCAATTACTGAGCATTGGATGAAAATAAATCACTTAGCACTCAATGCCTCCAAAACAAAACTAATGGTATTTACCCCCTCCAAATCTACTTCTTTCGACATAAACTCTTTCTCAATTACCAGCCAAAACAACTCACCCTTGGAACTGTATCTGAAACTAAGCTACTAGGTGTTCTAATTGACAATCAGCTTAAATTCAACTCCCATCTACAACTAAATATTAAGAAAACTCATCAAAAACTAGGTATGCTCTACCGTCAGAATCAGTATCTTACTAGCTCCTCCAAAATCACTCTCGCTTCCTCCTTTCTCATCCCCTCTCTTCTCTACGGGGCTCCATTACTGACTAATCTTCAGACCTCTCTAAAAAGCTAGCTTTCCTCCTGCTATAACAAAATTGCCAAATTCGCTAATAGCCATAGGTCCTCCACCCACCACTGTTCCTCTCTCCAAAAACTAAATTGGCTCAAACTACCTAATCATCTTATCTATATACAGCTGACTAGCTCATAAGCTCATTCTCAACCCCTCTCTTTGTCCCTCTCTGTCTTCTGCCTTCAAAATGCACCTACCAAATAGAGTCTTAAGGTCCAGCAATCAAAACCTACTTGAAGTCCATAAACCATCTTATCCCCCAGGTAAACACTTATTATCCTCTAACCTTTCCCGTCTCTGGAACTCACTCCCACCATCCATTCGTACCACCTCTAATCACTACATATTCAAAAAATCTCTCCATTCACATCTCAGGTCCCAATGGGATTGTTCTTGCTCCCACCCCTCATAAATATATGGCATCTTACCTCCTTTATGCTTTGATACTCAACTTTTCCTAACAAAGCTTGTTTTCCTTCAGAATAATTACTCTGTAATGTAATGGTGTGTTCCTTCTCCAACACAACTCTGCTATGTAATTCACCTTACTGTCTCAGCTCACTCACTTCACATTAATCTTCATTTATTGTATTGTTTTGAATGCTTCTTAAATTTTTGAGCTAAATGTTTTATCCACTACTTGTATAATTTAATTATATTTAGCAATCTTGTGTATGTACCTAATTTTGTCTGTGCTGGAGCTTTTCTCCCCAGGACTCCATTGAAAACGGGTTCTTTTGGTCCAATGGACTATCCTGGTAAACCGACTGCAAATAAATAAATAAATAAATAAATAAATAAATAAATAAATAAATAGTGGTGTCAGACATCAATTTGTTGTATCAGTAACAGCTACATGTAATAGGAAACAGTATTATCAATGATAATGCTACATGAATAACCTTAATGTATGCAAACCGTGGAGGTCGTCCGTGTACTACTGGCTGTGGGTCAGACCTCTCAACCAATTGGCGACAAATTTCAAAAGAATCACGGAAAAGTCAAGAAAACACAAGGACAATCATGGACACATTTAAAATATTTAAGCTATTAACTGGAAACATTGACAGAATCAGAGCATATGAATTAATACACATTTTCTGAAGTAAAAGAAGTTTGTAACTCTTAATTATTGTCACTATTCATTAAGTGTATTTCACCACCTTTCCACCAAATGTCACTAGTTTTAGGAGGGATTAAGAGGGACAGAGTTAAAATTTGATTCAAAATCAGGGACAGTCCTGAAGATCAGGGACAGTTGAGAGGTATGCTGTGGGTATGTGTTGCCTCGACACATGTGATAGCTCTACATATAGGATCTATAGGTCTGCCACCAGTCTGAATGGCCAAAGTGGAACCTGCTCTGTAGAACTGTCAGATGTACCAGGGCAGAACATACTTACAGCCATGCATACTACTGAAATATACATATCAGAGCAAATCAAAGCATAGTCTAGCAGCAGTATAGTTGCTTATGCTACTACATATGACATATTGACGTGTCAGGTATACAAGACCTGTAACAAGCAGCCAGTACAGACACCTACAACATGAGAAGGTCCCCTAATCAGGACAGGTGCAATGGCTAGAGTATTGTCCATACCACTCAACTGTCCCTGAATGTCAAGTACGTCCCTGAGTTTGACTGAAAGTCTGTGTCCTTCTTAATCCTTCCTAAATGTAGTGGCTGTTGAAGGAAAGGTGGTGAATTATACTTACTGACTGATGACAATAAGTAAGAGTTATAAACAACTGTTACTTCAGAATATGTGTATTATGTCATATGCTCTGATTCTGTCAATGTGTCAAGTTAATAGAACTACTTTTGTAAAAGTGTCCCTGTTTTTCATGACCTGTCCCTGAGTTTGCAGAAATGTGTCCCCAATTGGTGGAGAGTTCTGGTATTGTCACATGTGATGTGTGATGAGGGACTGTCCCATGCAAAGTGGGAAAGGTGTCACTCCTACAGGCTCCCGTCGTGCAATCTGAAAGGTGGTCAACGTGCAGTTGGTATGCGGTAGCATGACTCGGCAGACAGCTGTGTTAACAAACTCAAGTCACATGTCAACATTGTAGAGTATCGGTTCCCATTATCAGGCAGATGGGAGCAGATTGTATGAGGAACACGCATATAATATGATTACGTCACTGGACAGGCCACTAAGTCTGTATAGTTGAACGGCTGCCATCACAAAATGGTTACACATACCCGATACTGTAGTCATGTAGTCCGATGTAATACGCATCACAAGGGATCGCACACACCCAACGTGAGTGACAAATGTAAGCAGAAATGTTGGAGAGCGAGCGGCTGTAAGCGTGTTTGTCTACCAGTATGCCAGTAGTGCCCTGTCAAAGAAATGTGATGTGTAAACATGTATAAGGTGCTGTGACCAGAGGTCAGCAGTGCTTAACACTGTGCAAACCCACGCACAAATCCTCCCACCTGCTGGACTGTGCCTTACCCGGTTTGTATCCAAAAGCGTCGGCCTGTCCGCAAACAAAGAACCGCCCTATACACGTGATGGTAGATGTAGCCTGCGCACATAGCTCATGTAAATTAACAATAGACCATGGCATATGTATAGACAATAGACCGCAAACACCATACAGCGCAGACATCCAACAGTATAGCAATGTACTGGCAGATATGTCCGGACCACTGGTGTGTGCATGCCTGGCCGTCCTGTGTTTCAGTGTTTGAGCATGCCCAGCATGACTGTTACGCATGTTGTAGACAAAACCATCATGTGTATGAGCATGCAAAGTATGGTCAACGGTATTGCATGTTTCACATGTCCAGATCGTTAGTACCGTGTTGCTGACCCCTCCGTTCTACACAGACAGGTGACATGCTGTGCCTACAGAGTAACTAATGGCCATGTGGAATTGACAGTTGCTACATGTCTGTATAGCGTGGGGGGACATGCATCCACAGCCCTACACAGCACCGTGGGTGGTGCACAGGACTCTCACATGTGTAGGTGTGACGGGGGGCACAGCCAACAGTTGTACACATCTGCCGCTACTGTACTGGTCTGCCGGGTACTCCATGTCAGTCTGTGGAACTACCTAAATTGCTGGTTGGAGGGATACCAGAGTACGTCAGTTCCCAGCATTAATTAACAGCACAGTGGTGTTGGACATCCTATTACACATCCTACATCAAACAGTCTGGCCTGCTGTCATCTGTGTGTGTCATAGGAGGTTAGGGTCAGTCATTGGGCATATCCACAGGCCATCGTATATCATTTGTCTGTATTGGTCCACATCTGTCCAGCTGCAAGGAACGTGTGTGGGCTGTACAGACGAACATGATGGTCAGCCCATAATCTGCAGTGGGTAGGACACCGTGTGTACTACAGGCTACCATTGTGACCCCCGTATGTGCTACAGAGGTCTTGGTGCCACTATGGATGTGTACTGTCTGCTGCCCTAACATTTGGCTACAACAGTCACTTGTATGTTCACATACATATCAGAGCAATGGGTAAGTACACAATCTAATGCAACTGCCACTTGTTAGGTCAATAGACATACTCTGGTTGTGTTATGGACTTGAGGACGGTGCTGGAGTGCTGCCTATGTCAGATGCACACAGTGCAACTCTCATACATGGCCGAGCACAGGTACTGTCATGTTTGGCATCCATTGTACTGTGTGCGGGTCAGAGAGGGGAAATCCGTGGGTACCTACTGTGTCAGTGCATATGCCTTGTGTTGCCTCTTTGCCAAGGGCTGGTCATACTGTGCACGGGATGTCACTGACTGTGCCCTACTCAGGTAGTTCCTTCACCAAGTCACACTGTGCCTGTACAGGCCTTGGCAGTGGTGTTGGGCTGTGTGACCCTGCCCCATGCTGTTCCTGCTGCAACTGTTACTGCAGGATAACATTGTGTAGCATAGCAAATAACATAACAACATATATGCATGTAGCTTGTGACTACTGCAGAGTCCCAACAGATGTGTCCGGATACCAGAACTGTGAACCGAGCATCCCAAACACATGCACATGTATATGTCTTGCCTGTGCATCCGCCTCAGTATGGTGTGAGTGTTCAGGTATGTGTGCATCGCTGATGGGTGTTATAAGCCACTACACAAGTGTATACCTAACATCCCCCACTAAGAGACTGTAGGGGATGTCTACATAGGCATTGGTGTGCTACAGCTGTGTCAGACGCCATATATCGGACACATCACAGCTTCCAGGGCAGACAGCACATTCAATCTCATGCCCTGGCCATCGCATAGGGCCTAGCTGTTGGACGGTATGCCCCTGCACTGACTGTAGGCCCTACCCTGCTCCCTGGGTGGTGCTACATGTGCAGGCTATAGCACCCAGTACCCCAGGGTACTCAACCATGTGGTCGAACAGATTCATATTGCTGGTCCAATAATCATGTGTGTGGAGGACCTGTACATGCTCACTAGCATGTGTTGACATGGCATCTGTGAACTGGTGCAATACTCTGGATGTAGATGCCTGTGAGATACCCATGATATATCCAGTTGTGCTGTGTGAGGTACCTGTGGCTAGTACACCTAAGACAACACATCCCATGGTATCCACTGTGATGCGTTCCCCTCGGCCTGTCTGCTGTGTTAGGCACAGGTCAACAAGCTTCTGTAGGAGGTCTCTGTCCACCCCATAGTGCTCCAACATCCCCAGCCCATGTAGACCCTGGTAAGTCACCCTCGGTCTATAAAGTCTTATGTCCCCCCAGTAAGGGTTGTTCAGCAGCATACACATCCGCACTGCCCCAGCCTCCTGCACATGTTGGTATATGTTGCCTGCTGCAGCCCATGTCATTTGGTTGGACTGTGTCATGAAATGTCCCTGCAGGTATACACCGGTGGTGTAGTGTGGATGAAACATGTGTGCATGCTGCTTGCTTGCATTAATGTACTGTACATGTGTGGGCTGGCCATGTCATCAGTTGATTGTGCTGATCAACACCTGTTTGTGCAGGCTGGACAGCCTGACTACCCCACCACTGCTGTCATCCCTCCCAACGTCACCAGGCAGGTATAAACACACCCCTAGCTTAGGTTTGGTAAGGTAGGAGCAGTCCCGAGGCACAGTTCTGCAATGTACGTACAGTATGCCTGACCACCCTCCCATGCTGTCAACTATATGCGAGACCTGCACCTGGCTGACTACACACATACACTCCAGGGACCAGCAGCACACCCTGGTGATAAATGTAATACACCATAGTCAACCTCATCTGCATAGTATAGTCTTCTAATGAATAGTTATATGACCCATACTGAACCTCCAACTTATTAACCACTGCTCAGTGTCGCTTAGATCCTCACACAACTGGCAACATGTGCCTTACCATCACCATATTCGATGTCCAATGGTCTGCCCAGCAACAAAATAACCAGTGTCTACACGACTACAACCCGTGGCCCTGCGCACCACAGACGATGTGCATTAACACCACACCATGGCAGATATACACAGATCCCAGGTTATCACATACAGATTATCCGGCACAAATAGTCAATAGTGCTGATGTCCCCAGACATATGTTCACATCTATGTCCACCTCTACCATCTACATATATCACATATATTATTTGTAGACATATATACATGGACATATATATATATGCATATATACACACACACATATACATGCACACACATATGTAGATATGGCATTGATATCACAACAGCAAACCACATGACAGCAATGCATTAGACAGGAATGATAAGGAAACTACATGTGCCACCTGCATCATGTAGTGTAGCTAATATCAAGGCACGTGTGTTTTGTCGCATCACACGGGTCAGACCATAGCAGGGGTAAGAGTAGGGCTGCTGACAGTTACTCACCAGACCTATTGGCGACTTTATGTGTTGACAACCCAGTGTCTTGGCAGAATATGCGGGCTGTGGACATTAAATAGGTCAGCAGCAAAACAAACTGGACACATCCTGCAGCTAGCCACCCACAGATACCAACACATACGGCATAACTGCCAAACACACCTGCCATGCCCTAGAATCGAGCATCAACCTGTCTAGTCTACCACACTACAGCATTATGCAGCAACAGAATGCGCTAACAAGTTCTGGCATCATCGCACTCCCACAGGCATACTTCTAGGCGGATGACATCATCCGCAAAGGTAAACACGCCGATAGGGAATGTATGTAGTGTGAGCCATCTAAAAGCATTACTGTGTCCCCAGGCAGTTGGAAACACACACACACACACACACACACACACACACACACACACACACCTGGCAGGGCTGGGAGTTGAACATACACCTAACTACCTTTTTACACTACAGTATTACGCAGTTACAGAATGCGCTACCGAGAGTACTAAACACAGCACTCCCAGAGGCATACTACTAGGTGGGTGACATCATCCACAAAGGCAAAGATGCCGATAGGGAATGTATGTGGTGTGAGGTGTCTAAAAGCATTACTGTGTCCCCAGGCAGCTGGAAACACACACACACAGGCACACACCTGGCAGGGCTGGGAGTCGAACATGCACCTAACTACTTTATCACACTACAGCATTACGCAGTTACAGAACATGCTACCAAGACTACTGAACACAGGACCCCCAGAGGCATACTTCTAGGTGGGTGACATCATCCGCAAAGGCAAAGACGCCGATAGGGAATGTTTGTGGTGTGAGCCATCTAAAAGCATTACTCTGTCCCCAGACAGCTGGAAACACACACACACGCACACACACACACACACATACACACACACACACTGGGAGTCGAACATACACCTAACTACCTTATCACACTGCAGCATTACGCAGTTACAGAACGCGCTACCGAGATTACTAAACACAGCACTCACAGAGGCATACTTCTAGGTGGGTGACGGCATACTTCTAGGTGGGTGACATCATCCGCAAAGGCAAAGACACCGATAGGGAATGTATGTGGTGTGAGCTGTCTAAAAGCATTACTCGGTCCCCAGGCAGCTGGAAACACACACACTTGGCAGGGCTGGGAGTTGAACATACACCTAACTACTTTATCACACTACAGCATTACGCAGTTACAGAATGCACTACCGAGATTACTGAACACAGCACTCCCAGAGGCATATTTCTAGGTGGGTGACATCATCCACAAAGGAAAAGATGCCGATAGGGAATGTATGTGGTGTGAGCTATCTAAAAGCATTCCTCTGTCACCAGGCAGCTGGAAACACACACACACACACTTGGCAGTGCTGGGAGTGGAACATACACCTAACTACCTTATCACACTACAGCATTACGCAGTTACAGAACGCTCTACTGAGATTACTGAACACAGCACTCCCAGAGGCATACTTCTAGGTGGGTGACATCATCCACAAAGGCAAAGACGCCGATAGGGAATGTATGTGGTGTGAGGTGTCTAAAAGCATTACTGTGTCCCCAGGCAGCTGGAAACACACACACACAGGCACACACCTGGCAGGGCTGGGAGTCGAACATGCACCTAACTACTTTATCACACTACAGCATTACGCAGTTACAGAACATGCTACCGAGACTACTGAACACAGCACCCCCAGATGCATACTTCTAGGTGGGTGACATCATCCACAAAGGCAAAGACGCCGATAGGGAATGTATGTGGTGTGAGGTGTCTAAAAGCATTACTGTGTCCCCAGGCAGCTGGAAACACACACACACAGGCACACACCTGGCAGGGCTGGGAGTCGAACATGCACCTAACTACTTTATCACACTACAGCATTACGCAGTTACAGAACATGCTACCGAGACTACTGAACACAGCACCCCCAGATGCATACTTCTAGGTGGGTGACATCATCCGCAAAGGCAAAGACGCCGATAGGGAATGTATGTGGTGTGAGCCATCTAAAAGCATTACTCTGTCCCCAGGCAGCTGGAAACACACACACACACACACACACACACACACACACACACACACACACACACACACACACACGCTGGGAGTCAAACATACACCTAACTACCTTATCACACTGCAGCATTACACAGTTACAGAACGCGCTACCAAGATTACTAAACACAGCACTCACAGAGGCATACATCTAGGTGGGTGACGGCATACTTCTAGGTGGGTGACATCATCCGCAAAGGCAAAGATGCCGATAGGGAATGTATGTGGTGTGAGCCGTCTAAAAGCATTACTCTGTCCCCAGGCAGCTGGAAACACACACTTGGCAGGGCTGGGAGTTGAACATACACCTAACTACCTTATCACACTACAGCATTACGCAGTTACAGAATGCACTACCGAGATTACTGAACACAGCACTCCCAGAGGCATATTTCTAGGTGGGTGACATCATCCGCAAAGGAAAAGATGCCGATAGGGAATGTATGTGGTGTGAGCTATCTAAAAGCATTCCTCTGTCACCAGGCAGCTGGAAACACACACACACACACTTGGCAGTGCTGGGAGTGGAACATACACCTAACTACCTTATCACACTACAGCATCGCGCAGTTACAGAACGCTCTACTGAGATTACTGAACACAGCACTCCCAGAGGCATACTTCTAGGTGGGTGACATCATCCACAAAGGCAAAGACGCCGATAGGGAATGTATGTGGTGTGAGGTGTCTAAAAGCATTACTGTGTCCCCAGGCAGCTGGAAACACACACACAGGCACACACCTGGCAGGGCTGGGAGTCGAACATGCACCTAACTACTTTATCACACTACAGCATTACGCAGTTACAGAACATGCTACCGAGACTACTGAACACAGCACCACAGATGCATACTTATGGGTGGGTGACACCATCGGCAAAGGCAAAAACGCCGATAGGGAATGTATGTGGTGTGAGCCATCTAAAAGCATTACTCTGTCCCCAGGCAGCTGGAAACACACACACACACACACACACACACACACACACACACACACACACACACACACACACACACGCTGGGAGTCAAACATACACCTAACTACCTTATCACACTGCAGCATTACGCAGTTACAGAACGCTACCAAGATTACTAAACACAGCACTCACAGAGGCATACTTCTAGGTGGGTGACGGCATACTTCTAGGTGGGTGACATCATCCGCAAAGGCAAAGATGCCGATAGGGAATGTATGTGGTGTGAGCCGTCTAAAAGCATTACTCTGTCCCCAGGCAGCTGGTAACACACTTGGCAGGGCTGGGAGTTGAACATACACCTAACTACCTTATCACACTACAGCATTACGCAGTTACAGAATGCACTACCGAGATTACTGAACACAGCACTCCCAGAGGCATATTTCTAGGTGGGTGACATCATCCGCAAAGGAAAAGATGCCGATAGGGAATGTATGTGGTGTGAGCTATCTAAAAGCATTCCTCTGTCACCAGGCAGCTGGAAACACACACACACACACTTGGCAGTGCTGGGAGTGGAACATACACCTAACTACCTTATCACACTACAGCATTACGCAGTTACAGAATGCTCTACTGAGATTACTGAACACAGCACTCCCAGAGGCATACTTCTAGGTGGATGACATAAGCCGCAAAGGCAAGGACGCCGATAGGAAATATATAGAGAGTGAGCAGTCTGAAAGCATATTACTGTCCCAAGGTAGACGTAGACAAACACATGGCAGTGGTGTGATCAGGGCAACTAAATATCTACGGAGCACTACAACAACACTACATAGATACGGGACGTGCCACAGACAGTACACCCTTCAAGACAGTCAACCAGTGTGTTCAATGTAGGCATCCATCTTGACGTTGAAAATGGACATCTGTTGCCTGGATGACCACCATCACTATATAGGATGTCAGTGGCCATGCCCATACACAGAGGCACATCACCTACACAAGGTGTCACTGGGCATGCCCACAGGCTTAGTATCACACATCCGTTTGGAATGTACTGTGTATCCATCTAAACAACGGCGTACTGGGCATGCTCACACACTTAACAGTTGCAAAGGGCCATCTTGCATGCACACAAATTCTAAACACAGAAGGGCGCAGTTTGGAATGTACTATGTGTCCATGCACACAACAGCGTACTGGGCATGCTCACACACTTAGCAGTTGCAAAGGGCTGTCTTGCATGCACACGGATTCTAAACACAGAAGGGCGCAATTTGGAATGTACTGTGTGTCCATCTACACAATGGCGTACTGGGCATGCTCACACACTTAGCAGTTGCAAAGGGCCGTCTTGCATGCACATGGATTCTAAACACGGAAGGGCACAGTATGGTATTAATGTCCCCACGTACATGAGTGCCACTCACATGTACTGACCAGTACACACTCAGGAGTCATCACAGATGTCACAGGTGCAGATCACAGAGGTACACACCGCAGTCTACAATGTAGCCCTCAGACATCACCAAGTCGTTGGACCAGCAATACACAGCCATACATTACCACAACACCATGTGACTCATGACCAGTGGACTGTACATAGGTCTACAGCAAACTGTGCAGACTACACATGTACCGACAAGGTTCCATCATGTGTTATGCATTGCAATGATACCACTGTAATAACCAGGTCAGCTCTACACATACCAGGGGCCCTGGGTCCTCCACAGCTGTGACAGATGACTGTCACTGTACACCAAAAAATGCACATGTTTGGATATGACATACATGTAATCACAGTGGATATGTGCATGGACCACACACACAACACATATGTACATAGCATAGCTTTTGCTGTCCTCCATGCAGACAAGTGGCTACAGAAATCACACGCATGCAAATGGAAGGTGGGTCCATTGCTGTTGAATGCTAACAGTACATGAGGTAGCAATGTTGACTGAGGGCGCATTCCCTCTGTACTAGTTACCCATGACACCCATCATATCATACAACAGTCCATGTGTTATGTATGTTATCACACATGTCCACCAATGGCAATGCATACAAACATGGCTACATGACAGGCATGTAGGACCAACACACATGTTCAATTTGTAGTGTGCATGCAGCTATGATGCATGTGCAGTAGCTGACGTATGTAACTCATCTGTGCCTAACTACAACATGCAGTTGCAATGCAGCCCCATCATTGACACCTGTATATGGTGACATACTGACAGTATGGTAGGATGTACATCAGGTATGGATGGATGTGTGTACATAAAGTGGTGATTCACCTGTGCAGATGGATGTTTGCTGGGGACGGCTCACAGGTATGTCACATGCCATCCTACCATTACATGTGCAAACAGTACGCTATGTTACTGTTACTTGACGGTGAAGACATAAAACCTACACAGAGGTCAGGTGTTACTGACTGTATGTCACCTGACACCTGTAACACTTACATCCTCCCGTGTGCATATAGCACCACAATTGCCGGACATAGCATTGATACACATAATATGGCCAATACTGCTGCATGTCTGTCAGACGTATCATCATATAGCAGGTGTATCATTCACAGTACTGCCATGTGTGTTTGCCTGTGTGACCATATATGCCACATATGGTGGGGATTACATCCCAGTTGTTACACACCCCTGTACACTGTTGTAGAGATCTGTACATACTGCAGTGTGGAAAGCATGACGTAGGCAGGGGTAGTGTGTGTATCACACACATCAGCTATCTGTATGTGTATGACATTTGTGGTCTCCACAGTGTGTGTGTGTGTGTGTGTGTGTGTGTGTGTGTGTGTGTGTGTGTGTGTGTGTATGTATGTATGGCTGTCTGGTGCATGGAGTGAGGGTGTATGCTACCATACAGAACACCCAGGATCCCTAACCCCTCATGGTGATGCAGTCTACTACCCTGTTGATGCCATCAGTCTCAGCCGTACTGGCTACCTGTACATGTTCTTTCTCTGTGTCATGTCGTGTGGGTGCACAGTACTGTGAGGGTGATGACCACATAGGCAGGGGTCCTCACCTCAACACTATGGGGTGTGCGTTATAGTGTTGTTGACCCATTGAGTGTGGGCATGTTCCTGTAATGTGACAGGGTATTACTGCTACACAGTGAGGCCTCATGCTATCAGGTGGCCTCTAACGTTATCATCGGCCAGACCACTGTGTACAACCCCTGCACCATGTCAACATACCTGTGATGTGACCTGGTATGGATGTCGTGTCTCTAGCCACTGTAGCCTATTAAACTGCCCACATGCTTCTTGATCAGTATATGTGTGGACATCTGTGGTATGTTAGCCTTTCCAACAGTCAGGTTGAGGCTACGTATAGCATGCTGATATTGCCATACGTGCCTGTGAGTACTCCACAGTTACACATGGGAGACTGCAAACACTGCTACCTGTAGGCACATGCAAGTAGACCTTAAGGAGGGAACCGGAGCATCATTACCAACATGCTGTTGCTGTTGTTACCAAGGCACATACTGTGAACATGTAACAATGCATGCTAAACCTGTACTACATGGTATGTCTGGTGCATGTTAACAGTACACAACTAATGTAATATACACTTCTCACTATTCTTACACAACTAATGTAATATACACTTCTCTCACTATTCTGTTCACCCTGTGCATCAGACCATTTGTGCATGTCCCTGCACCGATGGTGAGGATGACAGGGATGCAGCACAGGCCTCATCATATGCACAGGGTGATAATGTTTGCCAGGGGCATAGGCTGCACCAATTGATGACATCATGTGTGTGGGTAAGGGCCGGTGATATGATTGGACATGTCTGTTCAGTATGCATGTGGGTGTTGTGGTGCCCTACAGATGTGTTTGCTGTGTGCATGTATGTGTGCACACATTTCTGCCTTTTGTGAGGCCTACACAGGGGTATTATTGACAGCTCCAGATTGTACAGACCAGGTTGTACAGCTCACTGTGTCCGGCCACAGCCACGTGACCTGTGCCTGCCAGGGGTTGCACGGGCACTACCAGGTGGAGGTACAGATTGGCTACTCTCCGATGATACATGTCCACTGGAACCCTGTCCCCACTGGAAACATCCAGGGCCATGTCCATGTGGCCTGCTGTGTCCTGGTGTGGACAGCGCAGCACCAGCTGCACTACTACTGCTACCGGCACTATAGAAGCGGGCATGTGAGGTGGCATGCTCACGTTGACCTGCACTAGGTGGTGTAGCTGGCCTACATCCACGTGGCCTACGCCTCACTCCTACCAGATGTTCCAGCACAGACAGCTCACGCTCGCGGATTGCCATGCCACGGTCAAGAATTCCGACCATGTCACCCAATCCCCTGTCCAGAACATCAGCAATCTGCTGTTGAGCATTTGTCAATGCCTGGATGTTGTTGTTTAGGGTATGGATAGCAGCCTTCTGCAGCCTCTTCCTTTCTTTGTTCTGCCGTTCAGCACATGCCTGTGGAGCCATTACAGTCTGGAACATGCGTCTGGTGATACCAGCTGCTGCACTCTGTCCTGCAGGTGCATGTCTGCCAGAGGTCCTCCTACGAGCAGCACCGGCCACATGCCTGTGTGGCACATCTGCAGTCATTACACTGACACCATGGTGTGGAGACACACCTTCTGTAGCCCCCACATGTTCCTGTTCCACACTAACAGACGCTGACTGTCCTTCCTCTATGGCCACTGGTGATGCGGTATGTGTTGACAGCAGAACTGTGTGCGGGGAAGAGGGGGACATAGCTGGGATGGCAGCCATTGGCACAGATTCAGCCCCTGACAACTCTGCCTGTACCTCATGCATATGTTCATCACTGCTAGTATCTGTGGGGACACTAACATCAGATGGACCGCAGGAGGGTAACGCACCTACATCACCTGTAAATGCAAAGAAAGACTCTAAATTACAATAGACACACAGACACACACAGACACACACACAGACACACACACAGACACACACAGACACATCATGCATGTGATTTGACAGATGGCATGCAGCATGCCTGTGATACAGACAGCATGCAGCTCAGACATTAATAGTGTTAGTTAGCATACCTCCTTGGGGTGCACACTACAGCAAGCAGGTGTCATATCAGTAGCCATGCAGTTCACACAATCATGGTAGTATGCATGCATCCCCATGATACACCATGTGGACCAGAACAGGATAACAGTACACATGGCCGATGTGACCTTGACATGTAATCTGCTGACGTGTGCATTAACATGCATACATGTCTGACACAACGGTGTCCTGACACATGTACAGCATTGTAATGGGCATCACATTGTGGTGTTGTCTGTATGCCCTACAGATAGAACGCATGTTTAGCAAATGTGCATGAGCATGGAAGGATAGTGTGAGCCATCTACATTGCTATACAGTGTGAAGTACAGACACTGTGCCATTGCATGGCATCATGAGGCGTCTATATTGCTATACAGTGCATAATATGTACACATTGCATAGCCATAACTGCATGCATACTCATGACATAACTGTGGATTGTGACCCACGATGCTGAGGTGTATACACACCAAACTATGCTGTGTCATGTGACAGGTCACTGGAGGACCTACAGATGACACCCCTGCACAACTACTACAGAGTCTTAGCTGCCTGGCAACCATGTCCACACATAGCAGACTTGTCAATTCACCATGTTCCATATGACATTGATGTACCACAGACACGAGGTGCACAGCTAACGGTGATGTCCTACAGCAGCAAGGGAAATGCACAGTATCTGTGGCCTGATGTGGTGTCAATATCTGTGGAAGCTGTACAGGTGACTACTGTCATGCCATGACAGTCGTGATGTTCAACACATCTTATATGGTAGACTTCAGTGATACCTCCACTAGCTATGCACAGGCTTTTAGGATGTCCAGTGTACCACATCAACTGTATAATCAGTCAACTAAGGCTATAATTGGACCATGTGTGGACAATGTGCAACAGGGTGTATACACATCACATCTACTGTGTAGCTACGTGTCTCTGGCCATCCCCCATAGCCATGTGTGCACATAGGTTCATAGGTTCATAGGTTCATACTAGGCTATCTGCCCTAGAGCATTTATAAGCCTAGCCAGAATGTGTTTGGCTTTCGCCACCCATTTTAAATTTATTTTGCTATGCCCTTTCTCGAGGTTAGTATACTGTGCCTCTGTCTAACAGTGACACAGAAGTGATACCCGGGGTAAACCTACGATCTCCCATCCACTCATCAAGATTCCTCTTGAAGAGAGTCAATGAGGGACTCTGCCTAACCTGGACTGGGATTTTATTCCAGAGTGAAGGGAGCCTCTGGGTTATGAATCTGTCCCTCCAGCATGTCCTATTTATTTCACTGCTGAGGTTGAAGTCTCTCGAGCTCGTAGCTCGATGGGATTTGGATTTTCTGAGGTGCAGCATGTCCATTAATTCCGGGTTGGACATGGCTTTATATGTCAGGCACAGATCGCCTCTGAACAGGTGGTATGCCACTGAGTAGAGCTGGAGTTTCTATAACCGGGCAGCATATGGCATCTGTTTGAGCCCTTTGATCCTCTTGGTGAGGTACTTTTGGGGTCTTTCCAGTTGCTGCAGGTTTCTGGTAAGGCACATCCCAAAAGGGGCATTGTACTCAATTATGGGCTTGATGAGGGATGAGTAAAGAGGCACAATGACCTCCCCTGATCTAGATGTGAATCCCTTCATGATGTTCATGATGAGGTGGGCTATATAAAATGTTTTTCTAACCACTTTGGCCACGTGGTTGTCAAATGAGAGATTGCTATCAACTTGGGTCCCCAGGTCCCTAATTACTTCTTCTGTACATAATGGATTACCACCTATGTGGTAATTTGTGAGCACTGTTTTTGCCAAGGGATGACTATACACTTTTGGCATTTAGCTTGAGCCATGGCTCTGGCACCAGTTGTCTGTTTCTATAAGGCCCTTTTGGAGGATGCTTGTGTCGGCTGGAGAGTCGATTATGGCCCAGTTTGCATCATCTGTGAACTTGGTCAGCCACAGTCCTTCCATGTTGGCCTGTACCTCGAGAAATATATACCGAACAAGAGGTCCCAGGACTGAGCCTTGTGGGACACCACTTGTAACTGGTTTGGAGTCTGACATGGCTCCAGCAATTCTAACCATGTGGGTTCTGTCCTTGAGCCAGTTTGCAATCCATCTAGTGACATAAGGGTTTATATTTAAGCTGGTGAGCTTATCTATAATGCCAGTGGGGTATTATTATCGAAGGCTTTTGCGAGGTTCAGGTAGGCTGTGTGGACCACCTTCCCCTCGTCAATGGCCTTGGTGACTGTTTCAAAGAAATCAACCAGGTTTAGAGGCAAGATCTGCCCTTAACAAAGCCGAACTGGGAAGGATCCAGTGTTTGTAGGTCCCCAATATCTTTATTTATGAGGTCCATGATGATCCTTTCCATAGCTTTGCAGACCAAGCTAGTCAGGCTTATGGGGCGATAGTTTCCAGAATCTGTTGAGGCACCACCTTTATGGAGAGGGACCAGTGTTGCTGTCGCCACTCTTTGGGCACATATCCTTTAGCAAGGCTGAGATTGAACAGTAGTTTTATGTTTGGGTTTAGCTCTTCTTGGAGTTCATGGGACGCAGCCCGGGACACCATCTGGTCCCATTGATGCTGTGTTTTTTGCTTTGGAGAGTGCGGCTCTTACCTGTGCATCTGAGATGTCATGGGGGCAGCACTCTGCTGGGATAGATATTTGCCCTTTTGGTGGGGAGGGGGGGGAGTTTGCGCTGAACCTGTCAGCTAGGAGGTTAGCAATGTCTGTGGGTTCAGTGTATTTTTATCATTTTGGACTAATTCTGAGCATATCTGGGAATTACCACCCAGGTTCCTAACATAACTAAAGAAAGCCTTGTGATTATCCTTAGTGTCCTGTGCAATATTTCTCTCGAAGTTGGCCTTAGACAATTTTATGTGTGCCCGTAGTTTTTTGCTAATACTGATCAGTGATGCCTTCCCTTTTTGGGATTTTGCTCTATCATTTAGTAGCTTCCTCCTTCTATTGTATAGTTTGTTTATGGCTGGGGTCCACCAGACAGGACGTCTGCCTTTGGAGGATTGGGTCTTGGTTTTATTTGGGATCGCATGATCCATGCATTCCTGAAGGTGTTCATAGAATGCATTTATAAAGGATTCTGCGGTCTGGGCCCGTATTTTCCACAGGCCCGGGGGCTTTGAAGGATTCCACCTCAGTTTTGAGGAGTGTGAAATTTGCTTTAGAAAAGTTTTTCACTGTGGTTTTCTGGGCAGGGGTGGGGTCTGGATGTGAATATCCAGTGAGATTAGTTTATGGTCTGATATGGCGGGCATGTGAGGTGGCATGCTCACGTTGACCTGCACTAGGTGGTGTAGCTGGCCTACATCCACGTGGCCTCACGCCTCACTCCTACCAGATGTTCCAGCACAGACAGCTCACGCCGCGGATTGCCATGCCACGGTCAAGAATTCCGACCATGTCACCCAATCCCCTGTCCAGAACATCAGCAATCTGCTGTTGAGCATTTGTCAATGCCTGGATGTTGTTGTTTAGGGTATGGATAGCAGCCTTCTGCAGCCTCTTCCTTTCTTTGTTCTGCCGTTCAGCACATGCCTGTGGAGCCATTACAGTCTGGAACATGCGTCTGGTGATACCAGCTGCTGCACTCTGTCCTGCAGGTGCATGTCTGCCAGAGGTCCTCCTACGAGCAGCACCGGCCACATGCCTGTGTGGCACATCTGCAGTCATTACACTGACACCATGGTGTGGAGACACACCTTCTGTAGCCCCCACATGTTCCTGTTCCACACTAACAGACGCTGACTGTCCTTCCTCTATGGCCACTGGTGATGCGGTATGTGTTGACAGCAGAACTGTGTGCGGGGAAGAGGGGGACATAGCTGGGATGGCAGCCATTGGCACAGATTCAGCCCCTGACAACTCTGCCTGTACCTCATGCATATGTTCATCACTGCTAGTATCTGTGGGGACACTAACATCAGATGGACCGCAGGAGGGTAACGCACCTACATCACCTGTAAATGCAAAGAAAGACTCTAAATTACAATAGACACACAGACACACACACACACACACAGACACACACACAGACACACACAGACACATCATGCATGTGATTTGACAGATGGCATGCAGCATGCCTGTGATACAGCAGACAGCATGCAGCTCAGACATTAATAGTGTTAGTTAGCATACCTCCCTGGGGTGCACACTACAGCAAGCAGGTGTCATATCAGTAGCCATGCAGTTCACACAATCATGGTAGTATGCATGCATCCCCATGATACACCATGTGGACCAGAACAGGATAACAGTACACATGGCCGATGTGACCTTGACATGTAATCTGCTGACGTGTGCATTAACATGCATACATGTCTGACACAATGGTGTCCTGACACATGTACAGCATTGTAATGGGCATCACATTGTGGTGTTGTCTGTATGCCCTACAGATAGAAAGCATGTTTAGCAAATGTGCATGAGCATGGAAGGATAGTGTGAGCCATCTACATTGCTATACAGTGTGAAGTACAGACACTGTGCCATTGCATGGCATCATGAGGCGTCTATATTGCTATACAGTGCATAATATGTACACATTGCATAGCCATAACTGCATGCATACTCATGACATAACTGTGGATTGTGACCCATGATGCTGAGGTGTATACACACCAAACTATGCTGTGTCATGTGACAGGTCACTGGAGGACCTACAGATGACACCCCTGCACAACTACTACAGAGTCTTAGCTGCCTGGCAACCATGTCCACACATCGCAGACTTGTCAATTCACCATGTTCCATATGACATTGATGTACCACAGACACGAGGTGCACAGCTAACGGTGATGTCCTACAGCAGCAAGGGAAATGTACAGTATCAGTGGCCTGATGTGGTGTCAATGTCTGTGGAAGCTGTACAGGTGACTACTGTCATGCCATGACAGTCATGATGTTCAACACATCTTATATGGCAGACTTCAGTGACACCTCCACTAGCTATGCACAGGCTTTTAGGATGTCCAGTGTACCACATCAACTGTATAATCAGTCAACTAAGGCTATAATTGGACCATGTGTGGACAATGTGCAACAGGGTGTATACACATCACATCTACTGTGTAGCTACATGTCTCTGGCCATCCCCCATAGCCATGTGTGCACATAGGTTCATAGGTTCATAGGTTCATACTAGGCTATCTGCCCTAGAGCATTTATAAGCCTAGCCAGAATGTGTTTGGCTTTCGCCACCCATTTTAAATTTATTTTGCTATGCCCTTTCTCGAGGTTAGTATACTGTGCCTCTGTCTAACAGTGACACAGAAGTGATACGGGTAAACCTACGATCTCCCATCCACTCATCAAGATTCCTCTTGAAGAGAGTCAATGAGGGACTCTGCCTAACCTGGACTGGGATTTTATTCCAGAGTGAAGGGAGCCTCTGGGTTATGAATCTGTCCCTCCAGCATGTCCTATTTATTTCACTGCTGAGGATGAAGTCTCTCGAGCTCGTGTAGCTCGATGGGATTTGGATTTTCTGAGGTGCAGCATGTCCATTAATTCCGGGTTGGACATGGCTTTATATGTCAGGCACAGATCGCCTCTGAACAGGTGGTATGCCACTGAGTAGAGCTGGAGTTTCTATAACCGGGCAGCATATGGCATCTGTTTGAGCCCTTTGATCCTCTTGGTGAGGTACTTTTGGGGTCTTTCCAGTTGCTGCAGGTTTCTGGTAAGGCACATCCCAAAAGGGGCATTGTACTCAATTATGGGCTTGATGAGGGATGAGTAAAGAGGCACAATGACCTCCCCTGATCTAGATGTGAATCCCTTCATGATGTTCATGATGAGGTGGGCTATATAAAATGTTTTTCTAACCACTTTGGCCACGTGGTTGTCAAATGAGAGATTGCTATCAACTTGGGTCCCCAGGTCCCTAATTACTTCTTCTGTACATAATGGATTACCACCTATGTGGTAATTTGTGGGCACTTTGTTTTTGCCAAAGGGGATGACTATACACTTTTTGGCATTTAGCTTGAGGCCATGGCTCTGGCACCAGTTGTCTGTTTCTATAAGGCCCTTTTGGAGGATGCTTGTGTCGGCTGGAGAGTCGATTATGGCGCCCAGTTTGCATCATCTGTGAACTTGGTCAGCCACAGTCCTTCCATGTTGGCCTGTACCTCCGAGAAATATATACCGAACAAGAGAGGTCCCAGGACTGAGCCTTGTGGGACACCACTTGTAACTGGTTTGGAGTCTGACATGGCTCCAGCAATTCTAACCATGTGGGTTCTGTCCTTGAGCCAGTTTGCAATCCATCTAGTGACATAAGGGTTTATATTTAAGCTGGTGAGCTTATCTATAATGCCAGTGGGTATTGTATCGAAGGCTTTTGCGAGGTTCAGGTAGGCTGTGTGGACCACCTTCCCCTCGTCAATGGCCTTGGTGACTGTTTCAAAGAAATCAACCAGGTTTAAGAGGCAAGATCTGCCCTTAACAAAGCCGAACTGGGAAGGATCCAGTGTTTGTAGGTCCCCAATATCTTTATTTATGAGGTCCATGATGATCCTTTCCATAGCTTTGCAGACCAAGCTAGTCAGGCTTATGGGGCGATAGTTTCCAGAATCTGTTGAGGCACCACCTTTATGGAGAGGGACCAGTGTTGCTGTACGCCACTCTTTGGGCACATATCCTTTAGCAAGGCTGAGATTGAACAGTAGTTTTATGTTTGGGTTTAGCTCTTCTTGGAGTTCATGTAGGACGCAGCCCGGGACACCATCTGGTCCCATTGATGCTGTGTTTTTTGCTTTGGAGAGTGCGGCTCTTACCTGTGCATCTGAGATGTCATGGGGGCAGCACTCTGCTGGGATAGATATTTGCCCTTTTGGTGGGGAGGGGGGGGAGTTTGCGCTGAACCTGTCAGCTAGGAGGTTAGCAATGTCTGTGGGTTCAGTGTATTTTTTGTCATTTTGGACTAATTCTGAGCATATCTGGGAATTACCACCCAGGTTCCTAACATAACTAAAGAAAGCCTTGTGATTATCCTTAGTGTCCTGTGCAATATTTCTCTCGAAGTTGGCCTTAGACAATTTTATGTGTGCCCGTAGTTTTTTGCTAATACTGATCAGTGATGCCTTCCCTTTTGGGATTTTGCTCTATCATTTAGTAGCTTCCTCCTTCTATTGTATAGTTTGTTTATGGCTGGGGTCCACCAGACAGGACGTCTGCCTTTGGAGGATTGGGTCTTGGTTTTATTTGGGATCGTGATGATCCATGCATTCCTGAAGGTGTTCATAGAATGCATTTATAAAGGATTCTGCGGTCTGGGCCGTATTTTCCACAGGCCCGGGGGCTTTGAAGGATTCCACCTCAGTTTTGAGGAGTGTGAAATTTGCTTTAGAAAAGTTTTTCACTGTGGTTTTCTGGGCAGGGGTGGGGTCAGGATGTGAATATCCAGTGAGATTAGTTTATGGTCTGATATTACCAGTGAGGGATACACTTCTGGTCTGGAGCATAGAGTCCCCATGTTGGTGATGATCAGATCCAGTATGTTTTCCCCTCTTGTGGGAGTGGTAACAAGTTGTTCCATAGCATTTGAGTTCATAAATTCTAGGAACCTTTGGGCTAGGGTGTTGGAGCTAGAGTAATGCTCCCAGTCTATGTTTGGGTAGTTGAAGTCGCCCAATATAATGGTGATTGGAGAGACCTTCATATTTTCCAGTGTTCTCAGGAAGGCCGAGTGGGGTTCCTGGGTTTGGGAGGGTGGTCTGTAGCAGGCTATAAACTGGAAGGCAGTTTTACCCACTGTTAGTTGCACATGGATAGTCTCTGATGCTTCGTGCTTTGCCACCAACCTGGAGGTGCGGGTATCTTTGATTAATATCGATACTCCCCCTCCTTTTGTGGTTCGGTTTGGGGCCAAAAAGCATGGTATGAGGTATAACCTGGTAGTGCTGGGGTGCTCTCGGGAGCCCTGAACCAGGTTTCTGTTACTGCACAGATATCGATGTTCTCCATGCTAAGGAGAGTTTCGAGTGCGTGCATCTTGAGGTTTAGACTTCTGGCGTTGAGTAGCATTACTCTTAGTTTCTTATCCCTTGTGATACCTATGGAGGTGGGTTTGTCTTTTGAGCCTTGCCTAAAAAGGCACTATGGGGGTAGCAAGAGCCTTTGCCAATATACGAAAGCCCAGGGGTGACAGGTGCAAGCCATCCCTAGTGAAGCATCGTGGCTTGTCGAGCATATCATCCCAAGCTGACAGGCATTGGATCCCCTTTGAATGACACCAGTACTTTAGCCAATTGTTGAAATTGATCATCTTGTGGACACCCTGGCCAACATTTGTTGGCCAAATGTGTGTGATGGCCATCTATCTCACATGTCTGTGTTGTCCCATATGACATACACCCATAGATGTCAGATATGTCACCATCCACAGGGCTATGCAGACAACAGGTTGTATGTTTGGTATGTGGGGTATGGGTTATGGGATAGTGTGACAATATTGCAGCCAGAACACTACATGTCTGGGACATGTCTGATGGCACATCACAATGTGTGCACCCATTGCAGGGGCATATAACACAATGGTGACTCCTGTGGGCTGCCCATATCACAGCTCTCTGTGTGGTACTGTTTGCGTACCACACGTGTTGTTCCAATGTATAGTACATATGCTTACATTGTACAACACCTCCACCGTTGTATGCACAGCTGTCCACACATGTAGCAATGACAAATACTGTGGTTTTATTTTGGTGTACTATTTCATTTGTATATATTGCACATGGGTGGCCAGTGTGAATGCTGGGTGATGCGACCTGTATATTGTGACTGGAACGAACATCAAGTGTACAAGTGTTAACTGGCCACATGGCGAATAGATCTATGCTTTAACATGCCTGATACTGATGACAGTCTCACCTGCAACGGACTGATGTCTGGGCGGTACACCAGAGGTACCTGTATAGGGGTGACACAGCAGTTTGAACATTATCCATGACTGTATGACAGCCACAGGGTGCACTGTGCATGTTAACACATTCACCTGTACAATAGCATATAGTATGCACATGTGTGCAAACACAGGGTAGCATACTGTAGTATGCAGCATGTGTGTCAACATACCTTGCATATGATGTTACATTACATAATGTACAGTGACACATGCAACTAAATGGGATATAATAGCCATATGTGCAGTACTGACTTACCAGACAACTCCAGGCTCATTGGTTGGGAGACACCCACCTCCTCGATGGCAGCTAGTGTTTGTGGATACTGTTCTGAGGGTGTCCCCAGACTGGCCAGTAGCTCCTCAGTTTGTGTGAATGGGGGCTGGGTTGGTGGCCCACCACCTGTTCCACCTAGTTCCCTGGCGATTGCAATGGCACTCTGTTTTGCATGTCGTATCAGGTCCGTGCAGTGTCTGCGCACTTGCTGGTAGGTGCGGTTATGGCCACCCACATCATTCACCCTCCTGCGAAGATCCTGCCACAGGTTGTCATGCTGCTGGGCATGCTGTGGCACATGGCTGAACAACACCTCATAGTTCTCATGGAGGTACAGGATGAGGACATCATCCTCCTGGCGGCTGTACGGTGGCAAGCGTGTACAAGGCATTATCTGTAAGACATAATGATGGTGACAGGTCACAGTATCAGAGATGTACGGAGATACTGCTGCACATACATTTCTAGTAAATCTAGTATATCTGCACAGTTATCTTTGCAAATCATGATGACACTGACATGACTGACATGTTTGTGTCACACACATGTAACACCCGTTATGCATTGGATATCATCACCATATATGTGTGTCACCTCATTACATTGTTCATACTCCATGTGAATGCTGTCTTGATGTGGGTATGTCTGTTTGCCTGCACTGGTGTTCTTACCTATCAGCAAATGCCTGGATGTGTCCACGGTAATGCTGTTGACCTTATGCTGTGTATATGTCACATATCAACACAGACACTGCTTAATGGACTTGAGCAGTGACAATCCACACATACGCATGGAAACCTTTACATGCATGTGTTTTGCCATATACATCTACATGGCACTGTACAGCTGTTCAGCATCCTGCCACGGATCGCCTGTATTGCACATGTGATAGACATGGGACAATGGCTAGTCGGATGTCATTCGCAGGGATGGTTATCAACTATAGCATGTATGGGCAAGGTTTCCTAGCTGTATCCGACAGCGATGTTGCCACTGCGAGGTGCATCAGTGCCGCATTACTGATCCAGACAGTTGATACTACATCTACCATGCGGCCATCACACCATGTATGACAGAGATGACATGTGCAGCTTTGATGGACAGGGTTGCATGGTATGGCGGGAGTATGCCACATGTATGGTACAGGGGTCTGTCCAGCATGTGGTGATCCTAGTAATAGGATGGTGGCTGTCCATGATGTATGTCTTTCAGATCAGGATATGGACATGTAGCATGTCCAACATCATAGTGTAGCACATGTCTTTATGCAAGGTAGACAGCATGCTGCATAGTGGAGGTGAGGATTGTGAAGGCTGGTATTGCCCATCCACGCATGACCAATACCCCTTAAAGGTGATATGTGATCCAATATTGGTCATCCGAGTGCTGTGTATGCCTGTGCAATGATCTCCATGCTCATGGATGGCACCCTGTCATGACATGGGTACCTCGTATGACTACCTAAGTGGCCTGGAGACGTCACCAACTCAGGGAGGTGAACTGCACAGCACCATCCCTAACACAGTGTCCATAATGTTGACCGCAGCCTAGGTGGTAGTTAATGGGTACAGGGATATTCACCTAGCAGTGACAATGCTGATATCATCTGTCAGAATGTGCACATATGTCACACACCTCACCCACAAGGCCCATTCTGTATGTTGTTCACAACACTGTGACAGTTATTGCTCATAGGTCATGGCCATTCACATCCTTACATACACAGATGCCTCACATTTGTCTGTGTGGTATGGGCTACAATGGGGGTGGAGTACAACACATTAACCCTGTTTTACCGTAGCTGGCACTAGTGTGATATGCAAATGTCACTCTGGCACCTTTTGTAGTGTTGATTCTGTCAACAGTCCACTGGTCTAACACTCTTGTGACATACAAAGGTATATGTAGTCAAACATCCATACTGTCATGTACATCTGTACTGCTAACATCTACATTGATAATGGTTCATGGACTTGCAGACCATACTCAGCAGGATAATAGTGCGGTGCCACCAATTATGACTGTCGTCACCACTTGTGGGTTGATATTATCCAACACCCTATCTGTATTGTATGTTCATGCTCAGCACTTGTTCAGAACTTGTGAGCACTTCATGAGCTACTGATTAATATAGCACCCATTTCACAACATTTCTCACAAGTACACTGTCTGTCCTTACATTTCCAGCTTGCTTACAGTACAACAGCTGTTGTACACACGTAACTCACATATCTTGTGAGACATGTTTGTATATACAGGTATGTACAACTGTCACGTACCAGTGCTATTGCCTGTCTATATGATGAATATGTCGTACATGTGGCAATAGAGCAATTGTCTCATGTACACAGTCAATGCTCACCTCCCAACATACGACACTACAGCCTGTGGGAGATGCACATATGCAGCCCTGCTGGGGGGTAATGCTGTCACCAACCCTGACTGCACCTGACAATCATGTGGGGATGTGTAACATTCGCAACACACCCCACTCATCACATAGTCTCACAAGATCTCCACCACCACAGGCCACACATATGAGTACAACTTGTGAAGTACCTCTCCATAATCTGTGTAGGCACCAAAGGCAGCCCCCATCACCAAACACAACAACAATAACTTATAGCCCACAGACTCATGTGTGCCCATCACATACAGCCAATAGGGTGTTATAACATACACAACACACCTGTCATAGCTGACTCTGTAGGCAGTCACATTGATGTTCCACTCAGCAGGCTACACAAGGCGATAGTCGCTTACATCGTGCTGTTGGGTAACTGGTTCTGCAACATAACATGTGCACCCATGCCACACCTCACCAGGTACAATTTGACTGTCATTCTCCTTGTTAGTGTGACTGCCCTGTGATGCAACTTCACAGACTACGTGTGCAGGGACATGCAATAGCTCACCGGTCTTGTAGCCCTGAAGGTATGGGCCAAACCCTGGGGAGCATTATGCATTCATCCGGACCTGATACCACTGTACAACAACTGACTGTGTCACTTCAACAGTTGCCTATGCTTCTGCTGTCATTCCACAGGCATCTGGTATCTGTCCGCTTTGACTGACATGGTCAACAAAACATGATGCTTTGGCACAGGTGACCTGCACCTGTCAGCCCAGGGAGTACAGATAACATGTAAGGCTCTTGCTGCTTCTATGCTGCCTGTCTTGCACAGTTTCCAGTAACATTCATCACCAGAATGGGAACAGGCAAGCCAAACATGGGGTCATGTGACGCAATGCTTGACATCTTCATCTCTGACGCATGCAGGCAAGGCACTCCTTATAATGGACCACTTCAATATCATTGCAGTGACTGGGACTAGCCTTTATGCTCTGCAGAACACACCTGCAATGACAGGTTATACACAGACCATACCTTTCAGTCATGTAACCTGGACCGGCACACCCACGACTGAGGTGTTCCCATATTCCTCTATGTTGTACACACATCCTGGCTAGTTACTTAGCACAATGCATCAGAGGTGCTCTACGTGCAACTAACTGTGGCCAGAACTGCTATACACATTGTAACAAACTCCGGATTCAACAACATACTCCACGGTTACCAGATCTCATTTTTTGGTGTACTGGACAGTAGGGCTCAGACAGGCACTACTGATGTGAGACTGACACTACCCCACACTTAACTGGGATAGCCACTCATGTACCGACACATTAGGCCAACGCTGTCCAGGATTCATATCCTCCACTCGGCTGGATCAACCTATACACACCACCTCCAAGACCAACAATATCCTTGACATGGACACTACCAACATGTGACTGGTGTTCTACACCTGGGGTTATCCCCTCATTGGTGGATTCCGAACATATGCTAATCACCCTTGTTATCCACATCCCGGCACCACACCCTTCATGGCATATACAGTACAAGAGTACTACAGTGCCTGCTACAGACGTCTTATGACAGCAGTAGTTAACGTCATGACATCCGTGCAGATGGACAATGCACACACAAATGCTGAAACATACCCCAGTGCACTTCATTAGCACTTACACAACTGCATGGATCATGCTATTCCACACAGAGCCATGATGGTACCCAGCAGATAATGGACGCCACTCTGGGGGTCCAGTTCCATGGACATAATTAACAACAACAGGTGGAGGCTTTTGCAAAGTGGAGTACAATCCCATGGGTGGGGTAGCTCACTGGTCAGCCTCAGTAGGGCTACAGGATCCCTCATCACATACTCCGACACTAGCTACGTAAACATTACTGCAACACATTCCAGGGTGTACAACAAGGCATTATGGAGGTATGTCAGTAGTCAATGGCAATACCCACATCTGCTCTGACATACAACAGTTACTCAGGAACATTACAGAACCAGGTGATGTTGGCAACATGCTGGCGGATGGGTTCACTGCTAACATTACACCCTCTCACTCCCTACAGGGCCACAATCCATGCAGGAACATTGCGGTGCCCCTGCAGTCACACCTACACAGTACTAACCAGCACTCTATATGGCCTGGAACACTGGCCCCATGTGACCGTCCAATATCCCAGGCTGTAATATACACAAACCTCTGAACGACATGTCTCCCCACTTGGCCACCATATTCAGTAATAGCCTTGTATCAGACATTGTGGCCCCTGAATGGCACACAGCAACAGTTATCACACTCCACAAAGGTGGCGCCACAATGCACAAGAGGGACTATTGCCCTACACACATGACTGGACTGTACTGCAAGGCTATGGGGCACATCATCATGGAAGTCATTCACAGAGACATTGGGGTGATCCGGTCCTTTGCTGCCAGCCAGGTTGGACTTGTTAGGGCCATAGCATGTCTCCTACACCTGGTGGACTCCTTTCATACAGTTACCAGGGTAGTTGATGATGGTAAGGGGGTCCACACAGCCTACATTGTCCTCTCATTGCCTTTCAGCACCATTCTCCATTCTGGTATTGACAACATACACATCCACCTGCACATCGACCCCTATGTCTTAGGATGTTATGCAAAGTGGCTCACAGACAGGACACACACAATGAGAGTAGCATACCATAGTACCTACTGTATTTCAGTTACAATTGGCATACCACAGTCCTCATAGGGCCCCTCATGTTCGGTATATGCTTCCCTGAGGTACAGGCTAGCACAGAGGGACTTTCCCTGCCTAGCTTTACAGGCAACTGCATACAAAGCACCATGATTGATCCACCAGCTGATACTGACTCCCTCTATAAGGGTGTCACTGTGACAGATACCTGATATCAATATCATGGCCTCAAGCTGCATGACACAAGGTGCATGAACATCCCCTTTGCATTACACCATTCACCCACTGACTATTACATAGGTGGTAGTCCCCTACATACATGTCACATTGTACGTGATCTTAGTACACATGTATGTTGCACCCACTCCTGTGATAACCATATTGCCACTGTGGCGTAGATATCCTTCTACGTGGCCACACTTATCTGTACTGGGTTTGTAGCTGGAAGATAGGCACCCACTGTACCTCTGAACTCCAGACGTATACACACATTCAAGTGTACAACACCCCATTTAGGGTGTACCTTACACAACAGCTACGGCTTTACATACCACAACATTAACACGCCATGACGTTTATTGAGCTCCGACCGTTGAAGTATGCGGCAGAACTACGGACACCACGTCTGTACACATTTGAATACTACATACTCAGGGGTGACCTCTGCTGAACAGACAGGGCCCATGTCCACAACAATATTAATGGATATACTCCACATAAGAGACATAAGTAAAAGCCACTATGAGCAACATGCTCATGGATATGTGCACACATGCAACGATGAGTGGGATGTGCTTAAAGGTTACATTCCCAAACCGGACACTCACCTTGCTTTGGAACATGATTCCTATGTACATCACGCAGGGACACTCAGTAGCACTGTTCATGTGATACCTCACTTGGTGAATAGGAGAAACATGTACACCAGGGATCACTGCAGTGGCTGTACTGTGCAGAGGTGCAGGTAACACATGGCTCTGCTGTTCACAGACAGGACACTACCCTAGAGAGGTGCCGCTGGTGTGAACACTGTAGTTGTGCTTACACATAGACTTGCCGGACTGCATAGTACCCCACTATGAACCTGTGAAGCTATTACATGTCCTTTGTGCATGGTTAATTGAGTAGCCCTTCCATTTAGATTAGCTATCATGCTATTACAGTGTCCCATGACTACAAGCCATATGTATCCTGTTATTGTATATTGTACATGCCAATAGACGATATCTTTGGTATGCATGATATGCCTGTTATGCTGTGTAGCATATCTGACATATCTACCTACAATACTGTACATTACACATATTTTACATAGTATCCCATAATGCAAAGCATACTTGTACAGCGGGACCACCTTAGACATGTCATTGTCATTATATGCCCATACACATGTCTACTGTGACAGTATATCAACATATACTATCCCCTGCTATGGCACGTACTTGTTGGACATACCCTACCACTGATGGTGGGTGGTATGGAATATAGCAATAACCCATGCCTGGGTGTGGGTAATGTTGGATTTACCCACAGTTGGCGTGGTTTGGTCCCGAGGCCGAAGCCCGAGGGACCAAACAAAGACAACCGTTGGTAAATCTCGCATTACCCACACCCAGAAGTGGGTTATTGCTATTATACTATGACATTATTTAAGAAAAGAAATAATTACTTTTCTTAAATAATGGCATTGTATAATGCCTCTTTGCTGCCCTTCCGCAGCTGTCTGGTATCTGCGGCAGTTCTGATGTACTGCGCATGCCTACGCAGTACATCAGAGCTGTGGCCAAAAGCAACGGAGAAAGCAAGATCTCTGTTGCTTTTTTACTGTTTTGCTATGTTAAATGGGTTTAACATAGCGAGACAACTTTAAAATAAGCAGCGGAGATGTCCGTTGCTTATTTAAAGCTGTCTCGCCTATGTTAAACCCATTTAACATAGCGAGACAGGTTTAAAAAAAAGCAACGGAGAAAGCAAGATCTCCATTGCTTTTTACACACTGTGCCACTATGTTAAAGGAGTTTAACATAGCGAGACAGCTTTAAAAATGCAACAGAGATCTCCGTTGCTTTTTTTAAACCTGTGTCGCTATGTTAAACTCTTTTAACATAGCGAGACAGTGTTTTAAAAAAAGACTTATACTAATGGAATAAGTCAGAGCGACCGGACCTTTTTCCATTAGTATAGATCAATTTATAACGTGCACGCTGGCCAATCAGCGTGCACGTTTTGGAATATTAATGGGGGGTCATGGTATAATTGTTCTGTTTAAAGCCCTCATGTAGCGTCCCTTGTGGTGTCTGTGATGTTTACCTTGTGGCCTACTGCAGGACACACAATTTCTACAAGCGTTACTATGATCAGCAAGACATCACTACATAAATACCTTTTCCCACTTTATGCATTGCGGACACTTTTAATTAATACAAAACAGGCTATACATACACTAACGTAATTAATACAAAACAAGCTATACATACACTTACATACTGAGTGTTCTACATACCTTGTTATCGTTCTGGCTTTCGTAACTATCTCTCTTACACTGTTTAAACAGTTCTATGGTATGAGCATACGGTTTGAATGTCTGGCAAGTCATCCTTATATACGTCAATACCTCTAACATGTGGTTTCCTGCCACCAATTGTTGTTGATGATTGACTTATTACTTGCACATCAGCTGTGCAGCCACTCCATTCACCAATTACGCAGCAAGAGTGGGGTATAATTGAATTCTCCACTTGGGCGTTGCCCATTTGCCCTACCTTCAGGGAGACAGCCTGTATTGTGTTTTGTTTGTAATTGCAACTGCTATGTGTAGGCATGTATAGTTTGGATTCATGTCCCCTGTGGATTGTGTGTGATGGCTAGAGTATGTGGTTCTGCATGTGAGTGTACCTGTCATTCCAACCGTCTGATTAGGGACTATTGCAAACAAAACCTGTAACATTGTCGTTTGTTCCATTATACAAAGGCTACAATTTCACATGGCACCTTTAAATGTGTCTCTCGCAAGGTATGTTAATGCTTCTGCAGATGTAATTGACTGACTGGATGTTTGTGCTGTAATTACAGTCTGTATTGCTATAGTTTCTAGTGTGGGAGATGTAAGTAGGTATACGTAGCATATACAGGTTTGTGGGGCTTGCATTTCTACATATTCCATATATGTGTGTGGGCTTCTTCCCTAATTAAAGAGCTATCAGTTAGTAGACTTTTGTTATGCGATTATACATTGGGCCGTTGTTAATTGGTTTCTATATAGTATGCAGGTGAGGTTGATACTTCCATACCTCCGGAATTACACTGATATGTAAAGGGATGTTTCTAAATGACAGCTGTCCCGTGTATTTCTGTCCCAGATATTTGCAGTCATTGCAGTTGTGTTGGTAACTGAACCTCTTTGGCATGGGTTGCCGCCTTTTCAAATGGCCATTGTGGGACACTTGCGGGACACACATCGGTGTTTACAGGCCGACACATACCCACAGTCAGTACACAGGATAGCACATACTTTTATCCTCAATACATACGTACTGTTGTGGGACTTTGGCTACTTATCATATTGCATGTAACATTTACGTTTCTTACATACAGGCATAACTATTTAATGCAAGTATTACATAATATATGGGACATAATGTCCTACAATCTCGGACAGTTGCCCTTTGTAATGTTTTATGTCAGGACACAACTGCCCAGGGAGGGGCTGTCCCTAGTAATGTGGGACAGGTGGTAACTGTATGCCTATGGCTAGCTATACCCACACCTACCATAATGATCTACCTCCAAGTTGGCACTAACAGACACATGATGCAGACACACACACATTACAGTCACATGGAAACGCACACGGCACCATCAACACACACATACACAGACTACTGCAATCACAAACATAGTTGAACACAGTACCTACATGGACCGCAACACCGGCAGCGGTAACTAAATGTCCCTTCATATCGTGATAAAATTAATCGCAGTTCTAGTGTTCCGGTACTGTGTTCTTTCAGTCTTTCAGCCTCGTGGTTACGCGTGTCGGTATGTGACACATTCCATAGTTGGCGGTATCCTATTTATTTGTACCTCCAAGGTTTTATGAATGTCGTTGACCTATCAGGGAAAGTGACAAGCAAACTACACCTTTCATTGTGTACTTGTCGGTGTATACTGTTTCCTGGATGCCACACGTTTGTGTCTGAACCTGTCACATTACACACCTGCCGTAGGTACATCTTGGCTACCATAGTGTTAGGTGATTGTATACATGATTGGGTGTTCTACTCCTGGCAGTGGTCATTTTACCCTTCAGAGCAGGCGCTACTAGTACAGGGGTGAATAATGCTGGTTTCACCTGTTCTGGACATCATTGACCATGATCTGAGCAATATTCAGAGAAGCTTAGCCCTGTTTCGCGCATATCCATATAGTCATATTTAAACGACGCTTACCAGCACTGGGCAACGCATATTCCCGCTAACATGTGCTAAACATGATCTGATGACCTGCATCCGACATGCATTATTCATGCCTTTACATCCCTTGCAGGACGTGGGACCAGGAACATGCACAACGGTCACTGCATTTACCACTTGGCCATCTGGGATTTGTACACGTGTTATGGTGTTTTGTATGTGGAGTATACTACGGCTGTTACTCCATACTGCACTCACATGGGTAACTCAGTTAGTTTACATATGGATGAGTCCAATTAATGGTATGTCCATGTAATGTTTACTGGATGTGCTCCAGTATTGGGTATGTATATCACAGTGAGCCATACACGATAATGTGCTACACCTTCAAACGACCGTAGGTGGAGCATGCTGGGGTGACGAATACCTGTCATGGGTACACCCCATGCCTTGACACAACATCCATGATTACATGATGTGGAACCCCTCATTAACGCAGCAGGGAATCCGTGCAGAGTGTGTGCAGAACAGTGCTTACACACATGTGATCCCGCTATTGCCTCTGCTCCACTGAGCGACAGTTGGTTACTCAATGTTGTGGCGACAGCAGACACTGTTTGCCTCATTTGGTGTATGGCCTTTGACAATCGGGCGTGTACCTACCAATGTACCTAGGAACCTATACACACAGCACCAACATATGCTTATAGGCACATGTACTGTTCAGGTATTGACATTCCTTGTTCCAATAGCTGTTGTGTGTACAATGTTTGAGGGCTGCCTATGTAGGATTCACACAGTGGGCCACCTATACATTACAATTTATAGGTGGTCGTGTGTGTGCCATCCATTTTACTGTGTGTGCAGGTGGAGAGGTGTGTCATTCCGTAGGGGTCTACACTGTCAGAGTATGTGCTATACGTTCCCTTCTTTGCCAAGGCATACGCATATTGGGCATGCCTCCGTCTGCCTACTGGGGCTGGCACAGGGTGTTCGTGGTCTGAATCTGTCTGTGCCTGTGATGGCCTTGGCAATTGTGGTGGGCTATGAGGGCCTTCACCATTTTGTCCCTGCTGCAGCTGTTTCCGCAGGATCATATTATGTAGCATGGCACATACTGTGAAGATGTGGGCACACGTGCCTGGAGAGTACTGCAAGACTCCACCAGATGTGTCCAAGCAATGGAACCGTGATTTCAGCATCCCGTACACATGCTCTATGATGATTCTGGTTTGTGCGTGTGCCTCATTATGGCATTCTTGTATGGGTGTGTGTGCATTTCTGATGGGAGTCATCATCCATGGCTCCAGTGCATAGCCAATCCAAACGAAATGCTCTGCACGTAGGTTTCACGTGGCCGAAGAGTACCAAGTACGTAAACCAAATGGCCAGCAGTTAATGTGTCGAAAAGAGCACAAAAGCAAATAAAAAATAAAGTCATATAGCTTTATTAAACACAGACACAGACTGGTTTCGGCAAATCCATGCCTTCTTCAGTGTGAATAAATGAACATACATCCTTGTTCATAACATACATATTTATAAATTACCTCCACCAATGAAACCATAGTATATTCCAATAGCTTATGAATATGCATAAGCTAATAAAGAGATACGTGACATATCTATAAAAATAAAATGTTATTGTTGTTGATAAAGGTAAAAAGATCCTGAACAGGTTATACTCAACCACATAATAACCCATGTAATGACCAGACACCTAAAACTGAAAAATTTGATATACATGTATAATACAAAACTGAAATGAAAATATTATTATGCTTATAAAAGTTTAACTATATATATATATATATATATATATATATATATATGTGTGTAGGATGTAACTATTGTATTCCCTATTTTTTTAAAAAAACCTAAATCACAATATTAAACGCCAGTGCTGACAATGACAATATAACAATATATGTTCCCATTGTGAAATATGGTGCTAACAATGAATAATATTCGCAAAAAACTATATAATACATATATATCATGATAGAAGATCAATTATAAATGGTTATTAAGGCCCGGAGAAAAAAGTGCACCCAAGGTGATAATCCAATAATTCTCTTTATGATTTAATATGCTGTGCCAGCCTTGGGTGTTGCTTCTGTCCCCTATGATTCTGTCAATAATCATGAAAGAGAACTGGGCATGATCATGTTTCAACACGTCAGTACAGGGCATTGGTTTCTTCTTGGTCTTGATATCACTGCGATGTTCATTGATGCGGGTTCTAAGTGGTCTAGAGGTTTGGCCAACATAAAAGGCCGAACACCTACAACTAGCCAAATAGATAACCCAATTACTGCTGCAATTGCCAAAAACCTTGCAATCAAAAACTTTGCTAGTATTCTGACTTGAAAAATGTTTTGATTTATTTACCTGTTTACAGGAACCACAGTGGCCACAAGGAAAGGTGCCAACCAATTGGTTACCAGATATAGTTAATTGCTTATAAATGGCCCCACCACTCTCAGTATTTTAAAATGTGAAAACAGAGACCCCAAAGTTTTGCCTCTGCAATAAGTGTGAAGTCAGAATACTAGCAAAGTTTTTGATTGCAAGGTTTTTGGCAATTGCAGCAGTAATTGGGTTACCTATTTGGCTAGTTGTAGGTGTTCGGCCTTTTATGTTGGCCAAACCTCTAGACCACTTAGAACCCGCATCAATGAACATCGCAGTGATATCAAGACCAAGAAGGAAACCAATGACCTGTACTAACATGTATTGAAGAAGAGGGCCAGACCCAGGTATCACAATGTTAACATATGCCAATGGCAAAATACACAGCCAATGGCATAAGAAAAGATGCACAACCCGTAAATAACAACATTTAATGTCATGTCCACAGTAATGCACAGCACAACCGCAGGGCATGTGTGTGGAAGCTGTAACATAAAGAAATAATATAAAAATGTCATAAAATCGCAACGTAATAGAAATCAGGTTTACAGCATAATACACAATGGTAGGCATGGAACACCACAACCAAGGTGCAAGGGTTGCTAAGGGCCTGCGATAGTGTTCGGCACGGTAACTATGAATTAGTAGTCAATGCCATGCAACTGAGGCAGATAATACTGAATCGCAAATGTCCCACTGGATGAAGGTTGTACCATACGGCGCAGCAGTATAACACCGAGGAGTGGCTCAGAGGAGATACATGACATCAGCAGAGGGGTGTGCCACCATAGCAGTAAGCACATTGGAGCATTGCAAATCTGGCCTGTCCGTTGCTAAGCAAAGCTGCAGGACAGGGATGGGGAGGAATCGTTTAGCTGAGAGCACACATGGTGCCCAAAAGCGCATGTGTACGAGGATGAAAATGTGCCCGAAACCCAGTAATCGGACGCACATGCTGCAAACAATAGCAGAAACAGGAAGGTCAGGGGAAGAAAAGAAGGAAATGCGGAAGTAGGGTAATTGGAGTACTAATGAGCAATCAACACCAATCAACCCATGAAGGCCAATCGACGGCAGCTGACAAGTCTGCTTGCAGAAACCTGCAAAACAGGATAGGGGAGGCATTGGAGTGCAAAGAAAAGAGGGGAGGTATTGGATTGCAAAGATAGGAGACCTGACACAGCAGAGCAAAGCAAACCGACAGCAGACCGGCAGTAGCACACATAACGCAAGATACGCCAGGTCCAGGAAAGTACAAATGAAAGTAGGCTGCAGGATGCACGCCAGAAAATGGTAGGTGCAACATGCAGAAATGTAAAGGGAAGGTCAAGAGGTAATCCACGGCAGGCAAATGTAATTCAACACCAAAGGCACCACAATAGTAGTTCCGGCAGTAAAACACATAAGATAACCTGTAGCTATGATCGTACATACACACCCTATGACATCATCGGTGTTCACAGCACAATAGTATAAAGTGTGGAAGCACCCAACACACACCTGTGTATTCCCAAACACCGCACCATATGTGTAAACACACGGGGAACTTTTAAAATGTACATGTTGGGAGCTGCCATAGCTGTGATTCATCAGCATGTGTTAGAGACTGACGGTGTTGTGGAGGATGATGCCGACAACCACCACAGGCCTCGGAGGAGAAGGAGAGTGTTCAGACCAAGGGTAACCTACCAGGGGCTACATGGCCTGGAGATAGTAGAGCGTTACAGGGTGGACAGGGACATCTTACAGCAAATAGTGGAGCTGTGCCGGCCATGCCTGAGAACCAGAAACAACAGAGGGGAACCCATCCCAGTGGACACGAAGGTATGTATAAGCCTGAGAATACTGGCCACAGGTACCTTTCAAAGGCCAACTAGAGATATAATGGGTATCTCACAGGCATCAGCATCCAGGGTACTACACCAGTTCCTGGATGCCATGTTACCACATGCCAATGAGCAGATATACTTCCCCAGAAATCAGGAGGAGTTGGCCAGCAATATGCGCCACTTCCACTGTGTGGCACAATACCCGGAGGTACTGGGTGCGATAGACTGCACGCACATACAAATCAAGTCACCACCCGGTGAGCAGGGTAGGCACTACATAAACCGCAAGGGATTCCACTCCATCAACTGCCAGGTCGTGTGCAATGCCCAGGGCATTATCATGGATGTGTGTGCTGGCAGCCCTGGAAGCTACCATGACTCCCATATCTGGCATGCCTCACAGCTGTATCAGGTATTTGTCAGGGGGGACATCCCACATGGCCATCTCGTGGGGGATGCTGGCTATGCACTGGAGCCATGGATGATGACTGCCATCAGAAATGCACACACACACCCATGCAAGAACACCATAATGAGGCACACGCACAAACCAGAATCATCATAGAGCATGTGTTCGGGATGCTGAAATCACAGTTCCGGTGCTTGGATACATCTGGTGGAGCCTTGCAGTACTCTCCAGGCACGTGTGCCCACATGGTCATAGTATGTGCCATGCTACATAATATGATCCTGCGGAAGCAGCTGCAGCAGGGACAAACTGGTGAAGGCCCTCATAGCCCACCGCAATTGCCAAGGTCATTACAGGCACAGAGGGATTCAGACCATGAACACACTGTGCCAGCCCCAGTAGGCAGACGGAGGCATGCACAATATGCCTACACCTTGGCAAAGAGGGAACGTATAGCACATACTCTGACAGTGTAGGCCCCTACGGACTGACACCTCTCCACCTGCACACACAGTAAAATGGATGGCACACAAACATGACCACCTGTAAATTGTAATGTATAGGTTGCCCAATGTGTGACTCCTACATAGGCAGCCCTCAAACATTGTAAACACAACAGCCAGTGGAACACGGAATGCCAACACCTGACATCCCCACCAGATATACATATATATATATATATATATATATATATATATATATATATATATATATATATATATATATATACACATATGCATATATATAATACAGATAGAAAGGGCAATAGAGGGATATATGGTGATATAGATGGATTCAGCAATATCTGCAAATATAATAGATAGTTCAACGACATTCATAACACCTTGGAGGTAAAAATAAATAGGATACCGCCAACCATGGAATGTGTAACATACCGACATGCGTAACCACGAGGCTGAAAGACCAATAGAACATAGTACCGGAACAATATATCCACGAGTAATAGCATGATGATATGAAGGGACAGTTAGTCACCGCTGCCGGTGTCGCGGTCCATGTAGGTACTGTGTTCAACTGTGTCTGTGAGTGCCGTAGTCTGTGTAAGTGTGCGTTGAGGGTGCCGTGTGCGTCTCTGTATGACTGTAATGTGTGTGTGTGTCCACAACATGTGTTTGTTAGTGCCAAGTCAGAGGCAGATCAGTAAGGTAGGTGTGGATATAGCTAGCCATAGGCATAAGGCTACTATCTGTCCCACAGTAGGAGGGAGAGCCCCACCCTGGGCAGGTGTGTCCAGACATAAACAGTATAAAGGGCAAATGTCAGAGATGGTAGGACATAAATATGTCCCATATATAATGTAACAGTTGTATGTAATAGTTATGCCTGTATGTAAGAAACATAAATGTTACATGCAATATGTTAAGTAGCCAAAGTCACACAACAATAGGTATGTTGTGAGGATAAACGTATGTGCTTACCTGTGTACTGACCGTGGCTACGTGTTGGCCTGTAAACACCACTGTGTGTCCCGTAGGTGTCCAACAATGACCATATGAAAAGGTGGCAACCCATGGCAAACAGGCTCTTTTAACAACACAACCACAATGACTGCAAATATCTGGGACAGAAATAAAGGGATAGCTGTCACTTACACATATCCCTTGATATATCGCCGCAATTACGGAGGTATACAAGTAGCAAGCTCACCTGCAGATGATATAGAAACCAATTAACAATGGCCCAACATACAATCCCGTAACATAAGTCTACTAACTGTTAGCTCTCTAATTAGGGACGGAGCCCACACACATATATACAGATTATGTAGAAATGTAAGGCCCACAAACCTGTGTATGCTACGTACACCCACCGACATCCCCCACACTAGAAACTAAAGCAATACAGACTGTAATAGCAGCACAAACATCCAGTCAGTCAATTACATCTGCAGAACCTTCAACATACTGTGTGAGAGACACAATTAAAGGCGTCATGCAAAATTGTAGGCATTGTATAATGGAACAAACAGCCATGTTACAGGTTTTGTTTGCAATACTCCGTTATCACATGTTGGGATGACAGGTACACCCACATGTTGAACCACATACTCTACCTGTCACACACAATCCACGGGGGACATGAATCCAAACTATACTTGTCTCCATGCATGGCAGTTGCAGTTACACATAACAAAACACAATACAGACCGTCTCCCCGAAGGTAGAGCAAATAGGCAACGCCCAAGTGGAGAATCCAATTATACCCCACTGTTGCCGCATAATTGGCGAATGGAGTAGCTGCACAGCTGATATGCAAGTAATTAGTCAATCAGGAACACCAATTGGTGGGATGAATCCACATGTTACAGGTATCGACGTATATAAGGATGACTTGCCAGACATTCAGACCATATGCTCATACCGAATACCAGTTGAAACACTGTGAGAGAGATAGAAACGAAACGCCGTAAGGACAACAAGGTATGTAGAATGCCCGATATGTAAGGTTATGTATAGCATGATCTGTATTAATTAGTTTTACTGTATGTATAGCCTGGTTTGCATTAATTAAACATGTCCGCAATGCATAAAATGGGGAAAGGTGTTTATGTACTGATGTCTAGCTGAGCATACTAACACTTGTAGAAACTGTGCGTCCAGCAGTGGGACACAAGGTACACAGCACAGACACCACAAGGGATGCTACATGAGGGCGTTAAACAGAACAATTCCATACAACCCGCCGTCAGTGGTAGGGTATGTCCAACAAGGACGTGCCATAGCAGGGTATAGTATATGTTGATATACTGTCACAGCACGCATGTGTATGGGCATATAACATTAATGACATATGTAAGGTGGTCCCGCTGTGCAAGTATGCTTTGCATTATGGGATACTATGTGAAATATGTGTAATGTATAGTATTATAGGTAGATATGACAGATATTCTACACAGCATAACAGGCATATCATGCATACCACAGGTATCGCCTACTGGTATGTACAATAACAGGATACATATGGTTTGTAGGTATGGGACATAGTAATAGCATGATAGCTAATCTAAATGGAAGGGCTATCAAGTAACCATGCACAAAGGACATGTAATAGCTTCACAGGTGCATAGCAGGGTACTATGCAGTCTGGCAAGTCCATGTGTAAGCACAACTACAGTGTTCACACTAGTGGCACCTCTCTAGGGTAGTGTCCTGTGAACAGCAGAGCCATGTGTCACCTGCACCTCTGCACAGTACAGCCACTGCAGTGATCCCAGGCCTACATGTGTCTCCCAACCACCAAGGGAGGTATCACATGAACAGTGCTACTGAGTGTCCCTGCGTGATGTACATAGGACTTATGTTCCAAAGCATGGTGAGTGTCCGGTTTGGGAATGTAACCCACAAGCACATCCCACTCATTGTGGTGTGTGTGCACATATCCATGAGCATGTTGCTCACAGTGGCCTCTGCTTATGTCACGTATGAGGTGTATATCCATTAATATTGTTGTGGACATGGGCCCTGTCTGATCAGCAGAGGTCACCCCTGAGTATGTAGTATGCAAATGTGCACACATGTGGTGTCCGTAGTGCAGCCGCATATTTAAACTGTCGTAGCTCAGTAAACATCATGGCGTGTTAATGTTGTGGCATGTAAAGCTATAGCTGTTGTGTAAGGTACACCCTAAATGGGGTGGTGTACCCTTGAATGTGTGTAGATGTCTTGAGTTCAGAGGTACAATGGGTGCCTATGTACCAGCTGCACACCAAGTACAGATAGGTGTGGCCACATAGAAGGATATCCACGCCACAGTGGCAATACGGTAATCACAGGAGTGGGTGTGACATATGTGTGTACTGCAAACATGTACAATGTGATATGTATGTAGGGGAATACCATCCATGTGATAGTCAGTGGGTGAATGGTGTAATGCAAAGGTGATGTGCATGCACCTTGTGTCATGCATCTTGATGCCATGATAGTCATATTATGTATCTGTCACAGTGACACCCATATGGTTGGAGTCAGTATCAGCTGGTGGAGCAATCATGGCACTTGGTATGCAGGGGTTTGAAAGCTAGGCAAGGAAAGTCCCATGTGCTAGCCTGTTCTGCAGGGAAGCATATACTGAACATGAGGGGCCCTATGACTGAGGACCGTGGTATGCCAAATGTACCTGACATGTAGTAGGTACTATGGTATGCTGGCCTCACTGTGTGTCCTGTCCGTGAGCCACATAGCATAACATCCTGAGACACAGGGTACGATGTGCAGGTGGATTTGTATGTTGTCAATACCAGAATGGGGAATGGTGCTGAAAGGCAATGAGAGGACAATGTAGGATGTGTGGACTCCCGTACCATCAGCAACTGCCCTGGTAACTGTATGAAAGGAGTCCACCATGTGTAGGGGCCATGCTCTGGCCCTAACAAGCCCAACTCGGGTGGCAGCAAAGGACGGGAGCCCAACAATGTCTCTGTGAATGACGTCCTTGATGATGTGCCCCATAGCCATGCAGAACAGTCCAGTCAGGTGTGTAGGACTATAGTCCCACTCATGCAATGTGGTGCCACCTGTGTGTAGTGTGATAAATGCTGCTGTGTGCCATTCAGGGGCTACAATGTCTGAAACAAGGCTATTACTGAATATGGTGGCCTAGTGGGTAGACATGTAATTCAGAGGTTGGTGGACATCACAGCCTGGGATGTTGGAAGGTGACATGGGGCCAGTGTCCCAGGACATATAGAGTGTAGGTCAGTACTGTGTAGGGGTGACCACAGGGACACCACAATGTTCATGTATGGATTGCGGCCCTGTAGTGAGTGAGAGGGTGTAATGTCAGCATTGAATCCATCCTCCAGCATGTTGGCAACAACACCTGGGTCTGCAATGTTCCTGAGTGACTGTTGTATGTGATAGCAGATGTGGGTGTTGCCATCGACTACTGATATACCACCATAATGCCTGGTGGTACACCCCGGAATGTGTGGCAGTCATGTTTACGTAGCTAGTCTTGGAGTATGTGATGAGGGACCCTGTGGCCCCACCACGGCTGACCAGTGAGCCACCCCACACATGGGAATGTACACCACTGTGCAACAGCCTACACCTGTTGTTGTACATCATATGTCCATGGAACATGACCACCAGAGTGGCGTCTGTTATCTGGTGTGTACCATCATGGCTCTGGGTGGAAAAGCATGATCCATGCAGTTGTGTACATGCTAATGAAGTGCACTGGGGTATGTGTCAGCATTTGTATGTGCATTGTCCATCTGCACGGGTGTCATGATGTTAACAACCACTGTCAGCAGACGTCTGTAGTAGGTGTTGTAGTACTCATGTACTGTGTATGCTGTGATGGGTATGTTGCCGGGATGTGGCTAACAAGGTTGATTAGCATATGTTTGGAATCCACCAATGAGAGGATAACCCCAGGTGTGTAACACCAGTCACATGGTGGTAGTGTTCATGACAAGGGTAATGTAGGTCTTGGAGGTAGTGTGTATGGGTTGACCCAGCAGAGCGGAGGGCATGACTCATGGATGTGTCGGTACATGAGTGGCTATCCCAGTGAAGTGTGGGGTAGTGTCAGTCACACATCAGTAGTAGCTGTCTGAGGCCCACTGTCCACTATACCAACATAGAAGGTATGTTACCCGTGGGGTATGATGTTGACTCTGTCGCTTGTTACAATGTGTATAGCGGTCCTGGACACAGTTAGTTGCACATGGAGCACCTCTGATGCATTGTGCTAAGTAACTTGCCAGGATGTGTGCAAAACATAGTGGGATATGGGAACCCCTCAGCTGTGGGTGTGCCGGTCCAGGTATGTGCCTAAAAGGTATGGTCCGTCTATAACCTGTCAGTGCAGGTGTGCTCTGCAGAGCCTAGAGGCAGGTCCCAGTCACTGCAGAGATGTTTGAGTGGTGCATTATAAGGTGTGTCTTGCCTGCGTGCGTCACAGAGGAAGATACAAGCATTGTGTCACATGACCCCATGTCGTGCCTGCCAGTTACCGTCCTGCTGGTGACAGATTTTGGAAACTGTGCAAGACAGGCAGTATAGAAGCAGCAAGTGCCTTACATGTGAGCTGTACTCCCAGGGCTGACAGGTGCAAGTCATCTGTGCCACAGCATTGTGTTTGACCAGGTCAGTCATAGCGGACAGATACCAGATGCATAGGCAACTGTTGAAGTGACACAGTCAGTCATTGTACAGTGGTATCGTGTCCGGACAAATGCAAAATGCTCCCCAGGGCTTGGCCCACACCCTCAGGGCTATAAGACTGGTGAGCTATTGCATGTCCCTGCACACATAGTCTGTGAAGTGGCATCACAGGGCAGTCACACTAACATGGAGAATGACAGTCATATCATAACTGGTGAGGTGTGGCATGGGTGCATAGGTTATGTTGCAGAAGCAGTTACCCGACAGCAAGATGTAAGCGACTAACGCCTTGTGTAGCCTGCTGTGTGGAACTGCAGTGTGACTCCCTACAGAGTCATCTATGACTGGTGTGTTGTGAATGTTATAACTCACTATTGGCTGTATGTGATGGGCACACATGAGTCTGTGGGCTATAAGCTGGTGATGTTGTCTTCCATGATGGGGGCTACCTCGGGTGCCTACAGTGAGTATGGAGACGTACTGCACAAGTTGTCCTCATAGGTGTGGCCAGTGGTGTAGATCATGTGAGACTATGTGATGGGTGGGGTGTGTTGTGAATGTTACACATCCCCAAATGACTGTCAGGTGCAGTCAGGGTTGGTGACAGCATTACCCCCAACCATAGCTGCCAACCTAGATGAACCTCAACACCAAGGAATGAAGAACGAGGTCGGACCCAAAATGGAATTTATTGCGAACACCACAAACATAAAAAACAAACAGCAGCTCAACACAGCAGCTCAACAGCTCAACAGAGTCGATTAACCTAGGTTTTGTCCTATGTGGACTTCTTCAGAATAAAAAAGTTAACCATGAAGTTCACTTAAATAAGGCTAAACATCAACCCCACCCATGTCATTAACCAATCAATTATCTAATCTAACAACAGTAAAAAATGGAAATAAGTTAAAAAGACAAACACAATCATATAAAATATATGTATAAATGTGTGAAAATTAAAATATATGTAGTGTTAGCAATAGATACTATTTATACATACATATAACTTGGACCAAAAATAATAAACTACATTCCGTATACAATCAAATACATCAAAAAATTAGCCCAATACATGTTTGAGCTTGAGAACAGGTTTGATTGTGCAACAATCATTTAGCCCTGGATGACAATGTGCATCCAATCTAAGTTGCCATATAAGCTCACATAAATCTAAGTGCACCTCTAAAGTTCTACCTTGTGAATCATACCTGATTTGTTGCAGTATACAAAATTTAAAAGAATGGTCTAAACAAGTAGAAATGTGCCTGGCTAATGCATTAGTTAATTTTAGATGTTTTGTATCTAATAAGTGCTCTCTAACCCTTTCTCTAAAATACCGGCAAGTTTTTCCCACATAAAAAGCAGGGCATACTTGACACTTGGCCAAATAGACAACATTCTTGGTATAACAATCAAAGTGTCCTGTGATATAAATACGATGTTGATTAAAGTTAGAATGCTGCCTGATGTCAGTATATGTTCACAAATGGTACATCTCCCACATTTAAAATTGCCAAATACCCTGCTATTACATTGACTTGGGGATGGAGAACATCTTTCAAAAATCTCTTTTAAGGATGGATCCTTCCTATATATAAACTTAGGTGCCAAGGCCATTTTTGCTACTATATTTTTATCCATTTGCAAAATACCCCAATTCTTGTTAACCATACCTGTTATATATTCAGAATCAAAATTGTAAGTTAAAATATAATACAGTGGATGCTCATCTAGTCTTCCTAGATTTCCTAAATTAACAGATGTAATACTAGACTCATCACTTTTAAGAATGGGAATGTAAAAACCAGTATCCCTTTTATATTTGACCTCCTTGAACAATTCTAAACATAATTCCTTTGGATATCCTCTGTTTAAAACAAAGTAATCATAAAATTCAATTCTTTTACGAAATCCTCCTCCTCGCTAACCATCCTGGCAGCTCTCACCATTTGGCCCTTTACTATGGCTCTTTTTGGTGCCTTGGATGCCAGCTACTATATTGGAGGTATGAATTTGAAAAAGTGGATTTTCTGTATATGTTAGATTTTATCATTTGTAATGTCTTATCAAAGGTTAATCTGACATCCAAGTATGTGATATTATTCATATCAAAATCATAAGTAAATCTTAGGAACCAAACTGAATTATTAATATATTCTAAAAAAGCATCTAAGACAACTCGCTCACCTTCCCATATAATAAATATGTCGTCAAGGTAACGCATGTATAATTTAATGTACTGTCTGAATTCACTGGTAAAACCATAATTTTGCTCCCAATATGCCATGATATAATTGGCATAAATTGGGGCACAAGCGGCACCCATAGCTATACCAGTGTGTTGCTTAAATAGGTGCCCTTCAAAACTGCTTCCATAAGTTTGACAAAAACATTAATCTTATCTTGTTCGAAATTACCTGTCACCAGCAATTGTTCCTCTAACCATGTGAGACCAATATCGTGGGGAATAACTGAGAACAAATTACACACATCTATGGTAAGAAAGCTCAATTGACTTTTGTACTTAAATTTTTTTAACCCTTTCCAAAAAATCCCGAGTCCTTTGTTATGTATGGGAAAGCATTTAATCCTCGTTTCATATGATGATCTAAAAATTGACTTATGAAACAAGTTTTGCACCTCTTGCCATCTACAATAGGTCTGAATTTAACATTATCCATCCCTTTATGTATCTTGGGTATTCCAAAAATTCCACAAATTACTGGGTATGGGTTACACATAAATTCATACTCAACTTCATTTAATTCCCCTTGAAACAACATGTCTTCTAATATGAGGTCCAATTTTTTAAAAGCAATATTGATTTCATTAACACTGGTTTCTACGTAATTGTCATTCATAAGCATAGTCATCATAATATTACTGTAATCATTGTTATCAACTATGACAACCCCATTGCCTTTATCAGGCTTCATTATACGTATATTGTCAACCTTTTTTAAATTATTCAGCAATGTGCACTCAAACTCTGTTAAATTCAGACATGGTTGTCTTATAGTTTTCTTATAGTAATCCCTAATGTCAAGTTTAGACACTTTTACAAAAGTAGCTATAACAGGGTTGAGGGGAGGATTAAAAATACTTGGTTTTGTCATAGACCCTTGTCTGTTAACCACACTAACCCCATCAAAGAACACTCTCAAATTCATTTTTCGTACAAATAATTTTAAATCAATTAGGGCATCAACCAATGTGCCCCTTCTACATGGAACAAAAGTAAAACCCTTGGAAAATAAATTGACATGTTCAGTATTGAAACTATAATTAGAATAATTAAATAGCTTAAAGTCACCGGTAGCATTTTCCATAACAATAGGGTTACTTAAAAACCCATTATGTTCCCCTTGTGGCAACTTACTTCCTAATTCGTCACCCTCTAGGGACATTCCATTTAGTGTAATATTCTCAGCACCCTCCTGTAAATACAATGAACCATCATATATATTTTCATCTTCCCTTTTCTCAATACTGACGGTTCGTACATGTTCATTATATGTGTCATTAAATATCGCTTCCATCCCATCCTTACTGACCAACACTTTTGAATAATCAATAACACTTACACTGCTGGGAGAAAAACTTTCCACAACACTATAACAGTTGTGTGGTTCTATGCCTTCGCTTACAACCACATCACCAGTAACTCCCTTAACAGAATAGACACTTAAATGTAATAAATCATCATGTACATTAATAGAATTAGTAGTCACCTCTGTAAAGCTACAATTTAAAGTCAATAAATCTGGCGCATTAATGTATGCATTATCAAAATATTGCGCCATCGCCTTACATGCTTCAGAGGATTTTACATTAAAGTTTGCATCATTCAGATGATTAAAACATTCATTGCTTACGACTGATGTCCTTTGGACGACAAAGTCTTCGGCAATAAAGTTACTAATCTCAGAATTCACACAAAATTCCGTGTAAGCTGATTCATGAACTGAAATAACATCATTCCTCACCTCCTCGTTTTCCAACCACCATTCCGGTGATTTCTGGCAATGTACCCCGCTTTTGGTCGGGCACCCATCCCATGAAAATCTTTTTCCTCGTGGGATACCTCTCTGTTTCGTATCCTTTTGGAATGCCTTATCCCTTCTCCTAAAGGGCTCCCACCATCAAACCTCACATTTTTATCGCCACTACGGTTTCTCTGATGTCATCTCTGCTTCGTCATCGGATGTTTGATTGGTGGAGGACCTATTGCTATGGTTACGTTGGTTACCCTTCGACTGTGGGTAAACAGTGTCCAATTCGTAAATTCTAATATCCCGTTGTATTTTTTGTGTCTTTTTATTAAACATAGAACCATAACTACGTTCAACATCATCAATGATGTTGGTATAATTAGTGTAATACTGTTCAAAAAGTAAGTCCTTAGTAATATTGTCATTGATATGCTCAAGATCAGATAAATAAATGTCGATTTTTTTATTATTGAATTTAACCATAATGTCCATAATGGCCAAACCAGTCTTATTAAAAAGCGTGTGTAATTCATTGATCATTTCCGTATCACCATTAATACCATTGGGGTACCTCCACACACGCAACTCTTTTGGTACCAGTCCTAGCTCGATATTCCTAGCCAGATAACTATTTTCTAACTGAGTTCTCCGCAGTTTAAATAACTTAAATTCAAACTGCTTAAGCTGCTCAGTCAAAGACTGGTTAGCCTTGTTGCTCTCTTCAACATTATAGGTTTTTTCTGCATTAAAAATGAAGATATTATTTTTCCAACAATCACTACTGACCCGTGTTGGTTTCCCCTCAGCTCCAGGGGGTCTCTCATGATTAATTACTTTACTTTGATTGTTCACACTGTTACCACCATTACTCACAGTCTGTGTATTAATATTGGGTGTAGGTTGAGTGAGAGGCACTCCCAAACTGCCGTAGTTGCCAAATTCCTGCAAGTGAAGCCCAGAACCTTGCTTCTCAACTAAGGATTGAATTTGATCGGAATGCTCCCTTAATTGTTCTTTAATCTGCGCCAATAATTCCATAATGTCTGCCGATAAACCACCACTCTCCATAACGAACAAACAAATTACCAAAGAACCAAGATGAACCTCAACACCAAGGAATGAAAAACGAGGTTGGACCCAAAATGAAATTTATTGCGAACACCACGAACATAAAAAACAAACAGCAGCTCAACACAGCAGCTCAACAGCTCAACAGAGTCGATTAACCTAGGTTTCGTCCTATGTGGACTTCTTCAGAATAAAAAAGTTAACCATGAAGTTCACTTAAATAAGGCTAAACATCAACCCCACCCATGTCATTAACCAATCAATTATCTAATCTAACAACAGTAAAAAATGGAAATAAGTTAAAAAGACAAACACAATCATATAAAATATATGTATAAATGTGTGAAAATTAAAATATATGTAGTGTTAGCAATAGATACTATTTATACATACATATAACTTGAACCAAAAATAATAAACTACATTCCGTATACAATCAAATACATCAAAAAATTAGCCAAATATATGTTTGAGCTTGAGAACAGGCTTGATTGTGCAACAAGAATTTAATTTTATGATTACTTTGTTTTTAAACAGAGGATATCCAAAGGAATTATGTTCAGAATTGTTCAAGGAGGTCAAATATAAAAGGGATACTGGTTTTTACATTCCCATTCTTAAAAGTGATGAGTCTAGTATTACATCTGTTAATTTAGGAAATCTAGGAAGACTAGATGAGCATCCACTGTATTATATTTTAACTTACAATTTTGATTCTGAATATATAACAGGTATGGTTAACAAGAATTGGGGTATTTTGCAAATGGATAAAAATATAGTAGCAAAAATGGCCTTGGCACCTAAGTTTATATATAGGAAGGATACATCCTTAAAAGAGATTTTTGAAAGATGTTCTCCATCCCCAAGTCAAGGCAATTTTAAATGTGGGAGATGTACCATTTGTGAACATATACTGACATCAGGCAGCATTCTAACTTTTAATCAACATCGTATTTATATCACAGGACACTTTGATTGTTATACCAAGAATGTTGTCTATTTGGCCAAGTGTCAAGTATGCCCTGCTTTTTATGTGGGAAAAACTTGCCGGTATTTTAGAGAAAGGATTAGAGAGCACTTATTAGATATAAAACATCTAAAATTAACTAATGCATTAGCCAGGCACATTTTTACTTGTTTAGACCAGTCTTTTAAATTTTGTATACTGCAACAAATCAGGTATGATTCACAAGGTAGAACTTTAGAGGTGCACTTAGATTTATGTGAGCTTAGATGGCAACTTAGATTGGATGCACATTGTCATCCAGGGCTAAATGATTGTTGCACAATCAAGCCTGTTCTCAAGCTTAAACATATATTGGGCTAATTTTTTGATGTATTTGATTGTATACAGAATGTAGTTTATTATTTTTGGTTCAAGTTATATGTATAAATAGTATCTATTGCTAACACTACATATATTTTAATTTTCACACATTTATACATATATTTTATATGATTGTGTTTGTCTTTTTAACTTATTTCCATTTTTTACTGTTGCTAGATTAGATAATTGATTGGTTAATGACATGGGTGAGGTTGATGTTTAGCCTTATTTAAGTGAACTTCATGGTTAACTTTTTTATTCTGAAGAAGTCCACATAGGACGAAACCTAGGTTAATCGACTCTGTTTAGCTGTTGAGCTGCTGTGTTGAGCTGCTGTTTGTTTTTTATGTTCGTGGTGTTCGCAATAAATTCCATTTTGGGTCTGACCTCGTTCTTCATTCCTTGGTGTTGATAGCTGTCAACCTCCTGTCCCCAAACTGAGGAACATTAGCCCTCATACTGTGTGACAAATGGGCAAAATGTGGAACACTTACAACTGGCTTACTAACAGCTTCAACTAGGAAGGGCATATGATGGCTAAAATAGGCTGGTTTTACATATAAATAAGATATTCTAATGAATTAGTATGATTCCCATCTATTTAGCCATGGCTAGCAGGTAAACAATTTACAACAATGAATATGTGACAGACCCTTCCAATGTGGAACCTTGGGGAACATGCACCTTTTAGAACCCCATATGAGGTACGTTCCTCATAATGAGGTACACCTGCGAGCTATGCCCCCAGCACGGCTGCAGAAGTGCATCCCCCACAGGCTGTAGTGCCGTATGTTGGGAGATGAGCATTGAATGTGTACATGAGACAATTGCTCTATTGCCACATGTACGACATATCCCTCATATAGACAAGCAGTAGCACTGGTACGTGACAGTTGGACATGCCTGTATATACAACCATGTCCCACAGGATATGTGTGTTACGTGTGTACAACAGCTGTTGTACCATAAGCAAACTGGGAAGTGTAGGACAGCCAGTGTACCTGTGGGAAATGGTGTGGAATGGGTGCTATAGTAATCAGTAGCTCATGACATGCTCACAAGTTCTGAACAAGTGCCTAGCATGACCATACAATACAAATAGGGTGTTGGATAATATCAACCCACAAGTGGTGATGATAGTCAATTAAGGTGGCACCGCACTATAACCCTGTAGAGTATGGTGTGCATGTCCATGAACCATCAGCACTGTAGATGTTAGCAGTACAGATGTAAAAGACAGCACAGATATTTGATTACAAATACCTTTGCATGTCACAGGAGTGTTCCACCAGTGGCCTGTTGACAGACTCACAACTACAAAAGGTGCAAGAGTGACATGTGCACAGCACACCAGTGCCAGCTACAGTAGAACAGGGTTAATGTGTTGTACCCCACCCTCATTGTAGCCCATACCACACACACAAATGTTAGGCATCTGTGTATGTAATGCTGTGAATGGCCATGACCTATCAGTATAGCTGTGTCAGTGTTGTGAACAACATACAGAATGGGCTGTGTGGGTGAGGTGTGTGACATATGTGCACAGTCTGATGGATGATACCAGCAGTGTCACTGCTAGGTGAACATCCCTGTACTCATAAACTACTACCTAGGCTGTGGTCAACATTATGGACACTGTGTAAGGGATGGTGCTGTGCAGTGCACCCCCCAACATGGTGACATCTCCAGGCCCTTTAGGTAGTCATATGAAGTACCCATTTCATGTCAGGGTGCCATCCATGAGCACGGAGATCACTGGACAGGCATATACAGCACTGTGGTGACCAATATTGGATCACATACCACCTGTAAGGGGTAATGGCTATGCATGGATGTGCGATACCAGCCTTCACAATCCTCACCTCCACTATGCAGCATGCTGTCTACCTTGCAGAAGGACATTTGCTACACCATGATGATGGACATGCTACATGTCCATATCCTGATCTATAAGACATATGTCATGGACAGCCACCGTCTTAATACTAGGATAGCCACAGGCTGGACAGATCCCTGTGCCATATATGTGACATACTCCCACCATACCATGCAACCCTGTCCATCAAAGCTGCACATGTCATCCCAGTCATACATGGTGAGATGGCTGCATGGTAGATGTACTATCAACTGACTGGATCAGTAATGTGGCACTGATGCACCTTGCGGTGGCACAATGGCTGTCTTGTACAGCTTGGAAATCATGCCCACACATGCTATGGTTGATAACCATCCCTGCGAATGTCGTCTGACTAGCCATTGTCCCATGCCTATCACATGTGCAATACAGGCGATCCGTGGCAGGATGGTGAACAGTTGTACAGTGCTGTGTAGATGTATATGGCAAAACACATGCATGTACAGGTGTCCATGCGTACGTGTGCATTGTCACTGCTCAAGTCCATTACGGCTGTGTCTGTGTTGATATGTGACATATACACAGCATCCAGGTCAACAGTAGTACCGTGGACACATCCAGGCATGTGCAGATAGGTAAGAACACAAGTGCAGGCAAATAGGCATGCCCACAGTAAGACAGCATTTACATGGAGTATGAACACTGTAATGAGGTGACACACATATATGGTGATGATATCCAATGCATAATGGGTGTGTCATGTGTGACACAAACACGTCATTCATGTCAGTGTCATGATGCTTTGCAAAGAAAACTGTGCAGATGTAGTAGATGTTATAGAAATGTATGTGCAGCAGTATCTCTGTACATCTCTGAAACTGTGACCTGTCACCATCATTATGTCTTACAGATAATGCCCCGTACACGCCTCCCAGCATACACCCACCAGGAGGATGATGTCCTCATCCCACAGCTCCATGACAACTATGACTTGTTATTCAGCCATGTGCCACAGCATGCCCAGCAGAGGGATGACCTGTGGTAGGATCTATGCAGGAGGGTGAACGATGTGGGTGGCCATAACCGCACCTACCAGCAGGTGCTCAGACACTGCACAGAATTGATACGACATGCAAAACAGCATGCCACTGCAATCACCAGGGAACAAGGTGGAACAGGTGGTGGGCCACCAACCCAGCCCCCACTCACACACACCGAGGAGCTACTGGCCAGTCTGGGGACACCCAGGGAACAGCATCCAGAAACACTAGCTGCCATCGTGGTGGTGGGTGTCTCCCAACCAATGAGCCTGGAGTTGCCTGGTAAGTCAGTACTGCACATATGGCTATTATATCCCATGTAGTTGCATGTGTCACTGTACATTATGTGAAGTAACAACATATGCAAGGTATGTGGACACACATGCTGCATACTACAGTATACTACGTTGTGTATGCACACATGTGCATACTATATGCTATTACACAGGTGAATGTGTTCACATGCACAGTGCAACCTGTGGCTGTCATACAGTCATGGATAATGTTCATACTGGTGTGTCACCCCTATACAGGTACCTCTGGCATGCTGCACAGACATGAGTCCATTGCAGGTGAGACTGTCATCAGTATCAGGCATGTTACAGTGTAGATCTATTTGCCATGTGGCCAGTTAACACTTGCACACCTGATGTTTGTTCCAGTCACGATATGCAGGTCGCACCACCCGTCATTCACACAGGCCACCCATGTGCAATATATACAAATGTAATGATACACCGACTTGAAACCACAGTACTTGTCATTGCGACATGTGTGGTCAGCTGTGCATACAACGGTGGAGGTGTTCTACACTGGAGGCATATGTAGTATGCATTGGAACAACATGTATGGTATGCACACAGTACCACACAGTGAGCTGTGTAATGGGCAGCCCACAGGTGTCACCATTGTGTCATATGACCCTGCATTGGGTGCTCACATTGTGATGTGCCACCTAACATGTCCCAGACATGTAGTGTTCTGTCTGCAATATTGTCACACTATCACATGACCTATACTCCACATACCAAACATACAACCCGTTGTCTGCATAACCCTGTGGATTGTGACATATCTGACATCTATGGGTGTATGTCATATGGGACAACACAGACATAGGTTCATAGGTTCACAGGTTCATACTAGGCTATCTGCCCTAGGGCATTTATAAGCCTAGCCAGAATGTGCTTGGCTTTCACCACCCATTTTAAATGTATTTTGCTATGCCCTTTTTCGAGGTTAGTATACTGTGCCTCTGTCTAACAGTGACACAGAAGTGATACCCGAGGTAAACCTACTATCTCCCATCCACTCATCAAGATTTCTCTTGAAGAGAGTCAATGAGGGACTCTGCCTAACCTGGACTGGGATTTCATTCCAGAGTGAAGGGAGCCTCTGGGTTATGAATCTGTCCCTCCAGCATGTCCTATTTATTTCAGTGCTGAGGTTTAAGTCTCTCGAGCGCATAGCTCAATGGGATTTGGATTTTCTGAGGTGCAGCATGTCCATTAATTCCGGGTTGGACATGGCTTTATACGTCAGGCAAAGATCGCCTCTGAACAGGCGGTATGCCACTGAGTAGAGCTGGAATTTCTTTAACCGGGCAGCATATGGCATCTGTTTGAGCCCTTTGATCCTCTTGGTGAGGTACTTTTGGGGTCTTTCCAGTTGCTGCAGGTGTCTGGTAAGGTACATCCCAAAAGGGGCATTGTACTCAATTATGGGCCTGATGAGGGATGAGTAAAGAGGCACAATTATCTCCCCTGATCTAGATGTGAATCCCTTCATGATTAGGTGGGCTATATAAAATTTTTTTCTAACCACTGTGGCTACGTGGTTGTCAAATGAGAGACTGCTATCAACTTTGGTCCCCAGGTCCCTAATTACTTCTTCTGTACTTAATGGATTACTACCTATGTGGTAATTTGTGGGCACTTTGTTTTTGCCAAAGGGGATGACTATACACTTTTTGGCATTTAGCTTGAGGCCATGGCTCTGGCACCAGTTGTCTGTTTCTATGAGGCCCTTTTGGAGGATGCTTGTGTCGGCTGGAGAGTCGATTATGGCGCCCAGTTTGCAGTCATCTGCGAACTTGGTCAGCCACAGTCCTTCCGTGTTGGCCTGTACCTCTGGGGAATATATACCGAACAAGAGAGGTCCCAGGACTGAGCCTTGTGGGACACCACTTGTAACTGGTTTGGAGTCTGACATGGCTCCAGCAATTCTAACCATGTGGGTTCTGTCCTTGAGCCAGTTTGCAATCCATCTAGTGACATAGGGGTTTATATTTAAGCTGGTGAGCTTATCTATAATGCCCGAGTGGGGTATTGTATCGAAGGCTTTTGCGAGGTCCAGGTATGCTGTGTGGACCACCTTTCCCTCGTCAATGGCCTTGGTGACTGTTTCAAAGAAATCAACTAGGTTTAAGAGGCAGGATCTGCCCTTAACAAAGCCGAACTGGGTAGGATCCAGTGTCTGTAGGTCCCCAATATCTTTATTTATGAGGTCCATGATGTTCCTTTCCATAGCTTTGCAGACCAAGCTAGTCAGGCTTATGGGGTGATAGTTTACAGGATCCGTTGAGGCACCATCTTTATGGAGAGGGACCACTGTTGCTGTACGCCACTCTTTGGGCACATATCCTGTATTAAGGCTGAGATTGAACAGTAGTTTTATGTTTGAGTTTAGCTCTTCTTGGAGTTCATGTAGGACGCAGCCCGGGACACCATCTGGTCCCATTGATGCTGTGTTTTTTGCTTTGGAGAGGGCGGCTCTTACCTGAGCATCTGAGATGTCAGGGGGGCAGCACTCTTCTGGGATAGATATTTGCCCTTTTGGTGGGGAGGGGGCGGAGAAGTTTGCGCTGAACCTGTCAGCTAGGATGTTGGCAATGTCTGTGGGTTCAGTGTATTTTTTGTCATTTTGGACTAATTCTGAGCATATCTGGGAATTACCACCCAGGTTCCTAACATAACTAAAGAAAGCCTTGTGATTATCCTTAGTGTCCTGTGCAATTTTTCTCTCGAAGCTGGCCTTAGACAATTTTATGAGTGCCTGTAGTTTTTTGCTAATACTGATCAGTGATGCCTTTCCTTTTTGGGATTTTGCTCTATCATTTAGTAGCTTCCTCCTTCTATTGTATAGTTTGTTTATGGCTGGGGTCCACCAGACAGGACGTCTGCCTTTGGAGGATTGAGTCTTGGATTATTTGGGATCGCATGACCCATGCATTCCTGAAGGTGTTCATAGAATGCATTTATAAAGGATTCTGCGGTCTGGGCCGTATTTTCCACAGGCCCGGGGGCTTTGAAGGATTCCACCTTGGTTTTGAGGAGTGTGAAATTTGCTTTAGAGAAGTTTTTCACTGTGGTTTTCTGGACAGGGGTTGGGGTTGGGATGTGAATATCCAGTGAGATTAGTTTATGGTCTGATCTTACCAGTGAGGGATACACTTCTGGTCTGAAGCATAGAGTCCCCATGTTGGTGATGATCAGGTCCAATATGTTTTCTCCTCTTGTGGGAGTGGTAACAAGTTGTTCCATAGCATTTGAGTTTATAAATTCTAGGAACCTTTGGGCTAGGGTGTTGGAGGTAGACTAATGCTCCCAGTCTATGTTTGGGTAGTTGAAGTCGCCCAATATAATGGTGTTTGGAGAGACCTTCATATTTTCCAGTATTCTCAGGAAGGCCGAGTGGGGTTCCTGGGTTTGGGAAGGTGGTCTGTAGCAGGCTATAAACTGGAAGGCAGTTTTACCCACTGTTAGTTGCACATGGATAGTCTCTGATGCTTCGTGCTTTGCCACCAACCTGGAGGTGTGGGTATCTTTGATGAATATCGATACTCCCTCTCCTTTTGTGGTTCGGTCCAAGTTTTGGGGCCGAAAAGCATGGTATGAGGTATAACCTGGTAGTGCTGTGGTGCTCTCGGGAGCCCTTAACCAGGTTTCTATTACTGCACAGATATCGATGTTCTCCATGCTAAGGAGAGTTTCGAGTGCGTGCATCTTGAGGTTTAGACTTCTGGCGTTGAGAAGCATTACTCTTAGTTTCTTATCCCTTGTGATACCTATGGAGGTGGGTTTGTCTTTTGACATGTGAGATAGATGCCCATCACACACAATTGGCTAACACATGTGCACACATGGCCATGGGGGATGGCCAGAGACATGTAGCCACACAGTACTTGGGATGTGTATACACCCTGTTGCACGTTGTCCACACATGGTCCAATTATAGCCTTAGTTGACCGATTATACAGTTGATGTGGTACACTGGACAACCTAAAAGCCTATGCACAGCTACTGGAGGTGTCACTGAAGTCTACCATGTATGATCTGTTGAACATCATGACTGTGTTGCAGTTAAGGCAATGCAATGTGTACATATTATGCATTCTACAGCAACATAGATGCCTCATGATGCCATGCAATGGCACAGTGTCTGTACTTCACACTGTATAGCAATGTAGACAACTCACACTACCCTCCCATACTCATGCACATTTGCTAAACATGCATTTTATCTGTAGGGCATACACACAACACTGCAATGTGACGCCCATTATGATGCTGTACATGTGTCAGGACACCATTGTGTCAGACATGAATGCATGTTAATGCACATGTCAGCAGATTACATGTCAAGGTCATGTCAGCCATGTGTACTGTTATCCTTGTCTGGGCCACAATGTATCACGGGGATGCATGCATATTACCATGATTGTGTGAACTGCATGGCTACTGATATGACACCTGCTTGCTGTAGTGTGCACCCCAGGGAGATATGCTTACTAACACTATTAATGTCTGAGCTGCATGCCCTCTGCTGTATCGCAGGCATGCTGCATGCCATCTGACAAATCACATGCATGTTGTGTGTGTGTGTGTGTGTGTGTGTGTGTGTGTGTGTGTGTGTGTGTGTGTCTGTGTTTGTGTGTGTGTGTGTGTGTGTGTGTGTGTGTGTGTGTGTCTGTGTTTGTGTGTGTGTGTGTCTGTGTTTGTGTGTGTGTCTGTGTTTGTGTGTGTGTGTGTGTGTGTGTGTCTGTGTGTGTGTGTGTGTGTGTGTGTGTGTGTGTGTGTCTGTGTCTATTGTACTTTACAGTATTTCTTTGCATTCACAGGTGATGTAGGTGCGTTACCCTCCTGCGGTCCATCTGATGTTAGTATCCCCACAGATACTAGTGGTGATGAACATATGCATGAGGTACAGGCAGGGTTGTCAGGGGATGAATCTGTGCCAATGGTTACCATCCCAGCTATGTCCCCCTCTTCCCCGCACACAGTTCTGCTGCCAACACATACCGCCTCACCAGTGGCCATAGAGGAAGGACAGTCAGCATCTGTTAGTGTGGAACAGGAACGTGTGGTGGCTACAGAAGGTGTGTCTACACACCATGGTGTCAGTGTAATGACTGCAGATGTGCCACACAGGCATGTGGCTGGTGCTGCTCGTAGGAGGACCTCTGGCAGACATGCACCTGCAGGACAGAGCGCAGCAGCTGGTATCACCAGATGCATGTTCCAGACTGTAATGGCGGCACAGGCACGTGCTGAATGGCAGAACAGACTAGGGCAGAGGCTGCAGAGGGCTGCTATCCATACCCTAAATGACAACATCCAGGCATTGGCAAATGCTCAACAGCAGATTGCTAATGTTCTGGATAGGCGATTAGGTGAAATGGTTGGAATCCTTGACTGAGGCATGGCAATCCATGAGCTGGAGCTGTCTGTGCTGGAACATCTGGTAAGAGTGAGGCGTAGGCCACGTGGACGTAGGCCGGCAACACAACCTAGTGTAGGTCGACGTGAGCGTGCCACCTCACATGCCCGCTCCCATAGTGTCGGTAGCAGTAGCAGTGCAGCTGGTGCTGCGCTGTCAACACCAGGACACAGCAGGCCATGTGGACGTGGCCCTGGACGTTCTCAGCGGAGACACGGTTCCAGCGGACATGTGTCTTCGGACAGTAGCCACTCTGTACCTCCACCTGGTAGTGCCCGTGCAAACCCAGGCAGGCACAGGTCACGTGGCCATGGACGGACACAGTGAGCTGTACAACCTGCTCTGTACAATCTGGGGCTGTCGATTATACCCCGTGTAGGCCTCACAAATGGCAGAACTGTGTACACACATACACGCACACAGCAAACACAACTGTAGGGCTCCACAACATCCACATGCATTCTGCACAGACATGTCCAGTCAACTCACCGGCCCTTACACACACACATGATGTTATCCATTGGTGCAGCCTGTGCCCCTGGCAAACATATCACCCTGTGCATATGATAAAGCCTGTGCCACATCCCTGTCATCCACACCATCGGTGCAGGGTTATGCACAAATATTCTGATGCACAGGGTGAACAGCATAGTGAGAGGTGTATGTAATATTACCTGTGTATGCATAGTGAGGGATGTGTATGTTGCAGTGGTTGTGTGTGAATACTGAGAGATGTGTATGTGATATTACCTGTGTATGCACAGTGAGGGATGTATATGTTGCAGTGGTTGTGTGTGAATACTGAGAGATGTGTATGTGACATAAGTTGTGTACTGTCGGCATGCACCGGTCATACCATGTAGTGCAGGTGCAGCATGCATTGTGATGTGTTCACGGTATGTGTCTCGGTTACATCTGTAGCACCATGTTGGTTGTGATACCCTGGCTCCCTCCTATGGTGTATTTGCATGTGCCTACAGGTGGCAGTGTTTGCAGTCCCCCACGTGTAACTGTGGATTGCTCACAGGCACGTCTGGCAATATCAGCATGCTGCATGTACCCTCAACCTGACTGTTGGAAACACCAACATGACACAGATATCCGCACATATACTGCACCTGACGCATGTGGTCAGTGCCACAGGCTACACTGGACAGAGACATGACATACATAGCAGGACACATTACAGGTATGGTGACATGGTGCAGGGGTTGTACACAGCGGTCTGGCCAATGATGTTGTGAGGTGACACTTGGTAGCTGCAGGCCATACTGTGCAGCACTAGGACCCTGTAACAGTACGGGAACATGGCCACATTCACAGGGTGTACACCACTATAACGCACTCCCCATAGTGTGCAGGTGGGGACCCTTGCCTATGTGGTCATCACCCTCACAGTACTATGCACCCACATGATGTGTCACAGACAAGGAACATGCACAGGTAGCCAGTATGGCTGGGACCTACGGCATCAACAGGGTAGTGCAATGCATCACCATTACGGGTTAGTCACCACGTGGGGTTAGTGATCATTTCTTACCATATATTAGCATACGCCCTCACACCAAGCACCACACATACATACAGACACACACACACTGTGGTGACCACACATGTGTATACGGACAGCCGACGTGTGTGATGCACCACACCGGCCGATGTCATGCTTCCCACACTGATGTATGTACAGATCTCTACAACGGTGTACAAGGAGGTGTAACAACTGGGACATATTCCCTGCGATATGTGGCATCTCTGGTCACACATTCAGACACACATGGCAGTACTGGGAATTATACACCTGCCATATGATGACACATTTGATAGACATGCAGCGGTATTGATTGCATTATGTGTACCAACGCTATATCTGGCAAATGTGCTGCTATATGCACACGGGAGGTTGTAGGTGTTACAGGTGCCATGTGACATATAGGTGGTAACACCTGACCGCTGCGTATGCATTATGTCAGCACCGTCACGTAACAGCGACATAGCGTACTGTTTGCACATGGCATGATAGGATGGTGTGTGACGCAACTGTGAGCCACCCCCTGCACACATACATCTACACAGGTGGTACACCACATTATGTACACATATCCTTCCATATGTGCTGTTTGTATGTCACCGTATACAGGTGTCAATGATGGGTCTGCATTGTGACTGCATGTCGTAGGTTGGTGCAACTATGGTACAGACATCGGCCACTGCACATGCATGGTTGCTGCATGCACAGTACAGATGTCACATGTGTCTCCTGTTGCCATGTTTGTATGCATTGCTATTGTTGGACATGTGTGTTGACATACATAACACATGGACTGTGGTATGATATCACGGGTGTCACAGGCGACCAGTACAAGGGTATGTATCCTGGTCAAAATTGCTACCCCCTGTAGTGTGGGCATTCAACAGACATGGGCCCACCTTCCATTCACATGTGTAGCATTGCTTAGGCCACTGTTATGCACAAGGTACATCACAGGCTATGTATGTATGTGTTGTGTGTGCAGTTCATGCACACATCCACACAATCACATGCATGACATATCCAGATGTGTGTTCATTGGTGTACAGCAACAGTCAGGTGTCACAGCTGTGTAAGGGCAGTGGTATGTCTTGAGCCGACCTGTGCATGTATACTGGTATCATTGCAATGCATAACACCTGTTGGATCCCTGTTGGTACATGTGTACTCTGCACAGCTGGTGTACACCTCTGTACAGCCCACTGGTCAAGTGTCACATGGTGTTGTGGTACTGTAAGGCTGTGTAGTGCTGCACCGACGACATAGTGCTGACTTGACAGCTACAGTGTACACTGCACCTGTGACAGCTGTGATGGCAGCTGTGTGTGTACAGGTCGCTGCATGTGTGACCGCCCTGTGCGTGAGGACAGTAATACCTTCCTGTGCCCTTCTGTACTGTGCCCTTCTGTGCATACACTCCATCTGCATGCATGACAGGCCTTTGCAACAGCTGTGTGTGAGCATGCCCAGTATGCTGTTGTGTAGATGGACACACAGTACAGTCCATGTACACAGTTGTGTAGATGGACACACAGTACAGTCCAATCGGAGACCTTCCGTGTTTACACTCCATCTGCATGCAAGACAGCCCTTTGCAACAGCTAAGTGTGTGAGCATGCCCAGTATGCTGTTGTGTGGATGGACACACAGTACAGTCCATGTACACTGTTGTGTAGATGGACACACAGTACAGTCCAATCTGAGACCTTCCGTGTTTACACTCCATCTGCATGCAAGACGGCCCTTTGCAACAGCTAAGTGTGTGAGCATGCCCAGTACGCCATTGTGTAGATGGACACACAGTACATTCCACTCTGCGCCCTTCCGTAATTAGACTCCGTGTGCATGCTAGACGGCCCTTTGCAACTGCTAAGTGTGTGAGCATGCCCAGTACGCCATTGTGTAGATGGACACACAGTACATTCCAAACAGACGTGTGATACTAAGCGTGTGGGCATGGCCATTGACATCCTGTATAGCCATGGTGGTCATCCAGGCAACAGATGTCCATTTGCAATGTCACGATGGATGCCTACATTGAACACACTGGTTGCTGTCTTGAAGGGTGTACTGTCTGTGGCGCATCCCGTATCTATTTAGTGTTGTAGTGCTCTGTAGATATTTAGTTGGCCTGATGACAGCACTGCTGTGTTTGTCTACATCTACCTTGGGACAGTAATATGCTTTCAGACTGCTCACTCTCTAAACATTCCCTATCGGCATCTTTGCCTTTGCGGATGATGTCACCCACCTAGAAGTATGCCTCTGGGAGTGCTGTGTTCAGTAATCTCGGTAGCGCGTTTTGTAAATGTGTAATGCTGTAGTGTGATAAGGTAGTTAAATGTATGTTCAACTCACGGCCCTGCCAAGTGTGTGTGTGTGTGTGTGTGTGTGTGTGTGTGTGTGTGTGTGTGTGTGTGTGTGTGTGTGTGTGTGTGTGTGTGTGTGTGTGTGTTTCAGCTGCCTGGGGACACAGTAATGCTTTTACATGCCTCACAACACATACATTCCCTATCGGCGTCTTTGCCTTTGTGGATGATGTCACCAACCTAGAAGTATGCCTCTGGGAGTGCTGTGTTCAGTAATCTTGGTAGCTCGTTCTGTAAATGCGTAATGCTGTAGTGTGACAAGGTAGTTAGGTGTATGTTCAACTCCCGGCCCTGCCAAGTGTGTATGTGTGTTTCCAGCTGCCTGGGGACACAGTAATGCTTTTACATACCTCACAACGCATACATTCCCTATCGGCGTCTTTGCCTTTGCAGATGATGTCACCCACCTAGAAGTATGCCTCTGGGAGTGCTGGGTTCAGTAATCTTGGTAGCGTGTTCTGTAAATGCATAATGCTGTAGTGTGATAAGGTAGTTAGGTGTATGTTCAACTCCCTGCCCTGCCAAGTGTGTGTGTGTGTGTATGTGTGTGTGTATGTGTGTGTGTGTGTGTGTGTGTGTGTGTGTGTGTGTGTGTGTGTGTGTGTGTGTGTGTGTGTGTGTGTGTGTGTTTGCAGCTGCCTGGGGACACAGTAATGCCTCACAACACACACATTCCCTATCAGTGTCTTTGCCTTTGCGGATGATGTCACCCACCTAGAAGTATGCCTCTGGGAGTGCTGTGCTCAGTAATCTCAGTAGCGCGTTCTGTAAATGCATCATGCTGTAGTATGATAAGGTAGTTAGGTGTATGTTCAACTCCTGGCCCTGCCAAGTGTATGTGTGTGTGTGTGTGTGTGTTTCAGCTGCCTGGGGACACAGTAATGCTTTTAGATGCCTCACAACACATACATTCCCTATCGGCATCTTTGCCTTTGCGGATGATGTCACCCACCTAGAAGTATGCCTCTGGGAGTGCTGTGCTCAGTAATCTCAGTAGCGCGTTCTGTAAATGCATCATGCTGTAGTATGATAAGGTAGTTAGGTGTATGTTCAACTCCCGGCCCTGCCACATGTGTGTGTGTGTGTGTGTGTGTGTGTGTGTGTGTGTGTGTGTGTGTGTGTTTGCAGCTGCCTGGGGACACAGTAATGTGTTTACATGCTTCACAACACATACATTCCCTATCAGTGTCTTTACCTTTGCGGATGATGTCACCCACTTAGAAGTATGCCTCTGGGAGTGCTGTGCTCAATAATCTTGGTAGCGCGTTCTGTAAATGCCTCATGCTGTAGTGTGATAGGGTAGTTAGGTGTAAGTTCGATTCCCAGGTCTGCCAAGTGTGTGTGTGTGTGTGCATGCTCCCGTCCGCCTGGGGACTCAGGTTATGCTTTTAGATGCTTTGCACCACGGATATATTCTGCTGACGTCTTTGTCTTTGCGGATGTTGACACACACTTAGTAGAACGCCTGTGGGTCTGCTGTGTTTAGTAATCTCGGTAGCGAGTTCTGTAAATGCATCATGCTGTAGTGTGATAGGGTAGTAATGTGTAAGTTCGATTACCAGCCCTGCCACATGTGTGTGTGTCTGTGTGTGTATGTCTCTATTTCTCTCTCTCTCTCTCTATACATATATATATATATATATATATATATATATATATATATATATATAAATCTATTTTCTGCCCATAACTCTGCTCTTGCATGGACAGCTGACTGTTTCATGTATCGGATATTTGCATAGCTTTCACATACCAATGGGGTATGTTGCAAATCCCAACATTGTCCATGCAACGTCCATGTTACGGGCAGTGTTACACGCCCTTACAGGCGTTTGCTGTTTATCTTGGCAGACATCCATCCATGCTATACTCTCAATGTACTCGTACACGCCGGAGGCTTCATGTATCATGGCCTAGTTTTGATGTGTGTATGTCTATTTGTGCTGTGTGCATGGCTGTGGGTATGTCCCACTATCATCATTTGTAAAGGTGACAGCCCTATAGGTACTTCATGTAGACTGCTGTGTCATTTGACATGTCAGCACATACCTGCGGACAGTAGTGAACGTCCTACTGCAGCACATTTCATACCTTCTGCGTTGTCTTGCAGTCGATAATGCTGTTTCCTCACATATGTATCTGTTTCTGATCATACCACTCCACCTCCTAGAGCAAACTTCTGGACAAGGCCTTATCTGATAGTGGGACACATAGGGGCAGTATTGACATGTTGCTCTTACAAACGTAGATAGTTGACACAATAATAGGTTTTGCATTAGTATGGCTTTTCTGACAGATTTGGTGTCTTAATCACATGTTTGTCATTATTTCATGACTTCAGTTATCAGGAATGTGCCATAATGATACTGATGTTACGTGGAACACACCAAACATATGAGGCAGAACTCTGCACATTCTGTGTAAATCTGTACAGTTGCGGAGTATGTGTCTGATAAAAGATATCAACTTTCTGACACCAGTGCACACACTGTATGGCGGCATCACAGGCCACATGCCATTACATTTATATTGCAGGACACACCCACCCAGAGAGTTGTATTCCTCACACAGGCTAACAGCTGCTTATCCACACTAATTAGTCTATCATGTACCGTATGTGTGCACCGGTATTTGCGCTTTCCATCAGTGGCAGAGCTCACGTCACAGTATGGGGACTGGACATTGTTACGGTGACACTGCATGACACCCTGAGGGACACATTACTTTTGTGTCTATTAACCTTCCACATTGACATTCACAGGGAATACGTTGTCATTCACATTTGTCGGAGTACATGCGTATGACTTGTACATGTTTTCTCATTTGTCCTGATGTCTTTCTTCTCACCTGTCCACCTAGTATCACTAGTTCTGTACATGTATTTTGGACAGGTTACCTTCATACCCCTAACCTGTACACATTATGGGTAAACTCCCTGACGTTTGACCTTTGCCCTTGTTACATTTGTCATAGTAATGTGCCTTTCTGGTAAATTGCTGGCAAGGCATTACGAACTGTGCGGTTAGATAATAGTGACTGACATTTCCATTACATGATTAGTAACACTCATAACATTCATATTCCTGGCTACGCCAGTATTCTCACGAAGTTCTGACTTTGTCTGGGGTATATCTAATATAGTCCCTATTTGTATTTCATGTACTATGCCTTAGTGCAGCTGTCTTATTCTGACAGTTTGCCAGTTATGGTTACCATCTTTGTCTTACGCATGTCCATCCATGATAATCACCTACATGACACTGATATAGGGGCCTACATATTCCCAAAATGGTTTACGCAATATCCAGTGGATGGTTTGCCCCATTATTGAGGATATAGCCGTGTGCTATACCCACATCACTCCCACGGGGCGGGCCTACGAAATCTCTGCCAAACAACACCTAGGCCCATTTCTGCATACCCATGATTCCCATACCTGACAACCCCCTACAGTACCCATTACACACATTTAATGTGAGCGGTACTGAAGTGTGGAGACACTTATATGCACTCCCCACTCTCCGGATATCAGTTCGTACGTCATACATTCTATCGACACATGTCATCACCCTTGCACCTGCTACTGTTGCATGTACAGCTATATCGTATTTGCTGAGGTCACTTATTTTGCGTCAATGTTGGTTGACACTACATATGGATCAATTTTTGGGGTCCTGCAATGAACACCTATATGCATGTTTAAAGTGTAGAACTTGCTGGACTGTCACTTTCTGACCAATGGTTTGGAAGGCAGCGGTTTATTCACCTTTCGTGCATGTCTGTTTGTCTACCCATATTAGCTATAACGTGGCCTATTTATGTACATATGTCATATCTACGGGACATATGTCTGTTGTGTATACATATATACATGTACAATCCTCATTTCATAACTTGCTTTGGTTTACGTCTGTGGATTATGTGTATACACATATATCTATATCCATACCATACCTTTCCACTGTACAGATTGTCGAAGAGTGTACAGCTGGTTCCCTCTTTATCTTCGGTGTGTTTTACATAAACCTGTGTCTATCTGGCAATGTAGTGGCATTTCATTTGAGACTTATGGTGGGAAATACTGGCAAGCAGTTCAGGTTACGACTGCAAACCCTTCAGAGAATCCATGCTACTGACACACTCGTTATTCTATCCACTTTCTATGTTTGTTCTGGCACATAGCTGGGGTTTGTCCCTATTTGTACTGGTAGTTTGCATGCCTTTGTCCGGTTTCATACTTTACGGGGTTAACAGGATTGAGCCATGTATATCTAATGTGGGGGAAACAGCATTCATTTACTATGCTGTGAGCGGATCACACACGCACAGGCGCACTTGCATTTCCTTATTGTGGGTTAAGCGCAGGCGCACATGCATATCCTTATTGTGGGTTACATATGTTTACTAAGTCTTTGTGCTTATGTGGGTTTTATTACTTGTGACAGTACCAGTAAATTATCTGTAATCCGGTTAACGGACATATGCGAAACACACGTTCACCTTTACATATTTAACTGTCTGTACAGCACAGACGCATTCATTACACTTTCACATTATATGTGCTGTAGTCGTAGTTGAACCGGGACTGCATTCATGTTGGCCGGATGCTGTAACCACTATACTTTTGGTGTTCTGACTCATTTATATGCATACCCATAGTACATAACTACATTAACATATGCCTCACCACTTCACTTACGACACAGGCATCCATTCTCCTGCTGGGAAAAATGCGGTACTACATATTACACATTCCCTATTCCCTACTGCTCTGGACCCAAGCTGCATATTTAATCACTGCAGGGATATTCAGAACCCCAAGGCTTATAGTCCTGACACATACAGTTCTTTAATTGTCAGGGTGTTCATGTGGTGATCTGGGTTTAGGCTTGTTCGCCTGGTGAACGGAACTGCCCTGACCGTGTTCAAATGTCAGACAAAGCACATGGACAGGGTTATTCCATTTTAAACATTTTATCTGTGTTTACAGACACAGGTGTTTGGGCACCTGTCAGCAGCTTTTAATGTTGGCAATACATAATATTGGTGGGGGTGGTTACAATACATAATCCACGGTGAGTGGTGTTCCCATTCACATTTGACTATTTCCTGTATTCATTCATACAAGGATTATTATTTTGCACATGACTTAACTATGAATTAACTACAGGTATGCAGTAGTACAGTCAATATATGTGAAGGTTTGTTACAGTATAAATGTACGGACCTCTGTAATACTCGGGGACTACCCCACATCCTTCACAACATTTCATGCTAATGTACATACTATTATTCTGTGAACTTTCGAAGATTGTGAGAGCAGTAATTACATCCATCTGTCCCTATTTGTCCACCCATCCTTTTAGACTTTGTCCAGATTTTGTTGCTGTAATAGGTTGAGAGGTGGTGTCGGTATGTGATTGAGTTGAATATATACTGTCGATAATTCAGTGGGGAGTAGGGTTACCACCTGTTCCTCTTTGCAAGGGGAAGTCCCGCTTTGGACAGTTGTGTCCTGCGATGAAACCTAAGACATGGCAAATGTCCTGTGATTTTAAGACAACAGTATATTTCTTATTTTCTTTACTAGTGGCATGATACAGGTATTTTGAATCTGGAACACATAACTTTTATTTGGGATAGCATAAGCTATTCAAATGCTATGAAATAAGCTTTTATCTTGGCATACAAGTGTAATTCTGTCCTTTGCACTGGCCAGGGTTATGTTTTATCCTGCAAATTCTCACATTTCTACAATGGATGTCCCACCTTGGGCATCTGAACAGGTGGTGACCCTAGTGGGGAGACCTGCATGGTGGACAGCTGTTCCATCCTGCATAGTATGTTTTGTATGTCTGTCTAGAAACTGAACAGTACCGTGACTACACATACATGTTTTGTCCAGATGTGTACAGTACTAGACACTGTGGCGTGTAAACAACTCTCAGGTTTCAACAGGTTACTTATCCCACGCGGGATGTACACACATTTGGCTGAAACATGGACACGCGGGCATTTGGATTTACGTAACTGTGATGGGATGTTTACAAACGTGGGATACATATTTGCAATCCTGAAACTGCCTAGGACGATACTTCCTACTACATATGGGGAATACTCGCTATGTGTAGGTGTACAGATGTGCAAGGCTGGTAGCTGGATTTGCTGGACATTCGGACATGGGTGCGGTTTATGTGCTATACAGGGGTTGTTGTGTATTGCATTTGCATGCATGGGTTCTGCTTTTGGATATCCCGGTTCCGCATATAGCATCCTATGTGTATGTGCCGGTTACGTTCCTGTTCATGTGTATAGCACATTTTAATATACATATGTTTGTGTGTGTTTGGTATACAATTTGGACTGTCAGGTTTCTTTATGGTTGTTTTATAGCCACAACTGCCCAGCTGTGTACTATCACTACCACTGTGGGACTGCTGGTGACCCTGCCCATGGGGCTAGACATGTGTATTGGCGGCGCAATGACATGATGCGCTTCACTTCCACTGGGTATGCCTACTTACAGTGCAGTACTTTACGGACACACGATTTTAAATATCATTTGTTCCATGGATGGAAACTCATATTGTGTTGCGTGCATTTCTGTTTGGTTCTCCATTTTTTGTGGCCGGAAACTGTCTTGCATGCTTTGCATACGTTTCATTATCCACGGACACTGATAGGTGCGATTACTATTGCAGGCAGACTATAATATTCAGCAGTTTAGGTTGCTCATTGACAGCCGACATTGACACGCCTCCAGGCACAGCTTAGTAATGTCCCATGCACTCGCGCACGTGTCCTGTGCACATGGATGTGTTGGCAGCGCACCTTCATTAATATGCATATGGCGCTACTACACCATATATACGCCGCACGGCTGGTGCAGGCCTTACACCGGCCTTGCACCAAGCTTCATGAATCCGGGGGAGTGTGTGTTCTATGCCTAGATGTTGTTAAACTGTTTTTACTATCAACTCAAACCTGACACTTCTGTCACAATGTACTTTTTTAAAAATGTAGTAAAGATACCATTGGTTTGGCACCTTCTTTTTGGTAAAATAAAGTGTATAGCATACCATCTTTTCAGTGAGGGACACAATGAGGGAGCATGTCAGTGCAGCAAGAAGAAGTTGTTTGATATCTCTGTAGATTTTTGTTTAGTTATGATGCATTATGTGAGTTCAGTTTCAATTTATTCATTAAAACAATGGCTGTGTTAGGATGACCCAGTGTGATGGCTGAGCTGTTGTTAGCTATACCAGTAATAGTTTTGTAATACAAAAACAAATCAGCGTGTACTGTTTTCCTGAAGAAGACATTAACACTTTCTGTTGCATCTTAAACAGCATCTAACATATCAAGCTAGATTTATATTTACTTAGGATTTACAAGGCTAAAGTGGTTTTTCTATTGCAAGTCAGAATATTTCACTGTGACTACATTTTTTGAGAAGCAAAAGTTGAAATATATCTATTATGTGGCCATTTTTTATCTTAGTCAGATGTCTGATATGCATATTGCTATAACTGCTGGATGTGGGAGGGCTGTCTGGGTATGAAAGTATTTTTAATTCTTGTCATCTGTTTATTGGGTTTGCAGGGCTAGTATGCATGTGTGTGAAATTAGATTGGAACATTTAAATGTAGCTATACTGTGAGATTGTTTGAAATAAACTTGAAATTCAATACTGTGACCATTCTTTTTATCACATTCATACACCTAAGGTGTGATCTATTAGCAAAAAGCTATACACAATGGGTGGGTGTGGAGACTGTCTGTAGATGAAAACAACTTACCTTGTGGTCATCTGCTCATTTTAAACAGTCTTTATTCTGGCCTTTCAGGACTAGTGTGCATTTCTGGGATGTAAGCTGGAATACTTTACTGTGGCTATTGTATGTTTGCATGAAACAAACGTGAAATGCATTACTGTTGCAATTTTTTCATCAGTCTGATGACTGGAGTGCACTCAGTTAACAAAGTGTCTATAACTGCTGTGTGGGGATGGGGGTTATCTGTGGAATAAAGTTAACTTTCCTTTTTGTCATCTGCTAATTTTAATAATCATCAGTCTGGCTTTGCAAGATAAGTCTTCATTTGTGTAAAGTATGATGTGAAGTTTAACTGCAGTTGCTATATGTTAGTGTGAATCAAACATGAAATATGTTACTGTGTCCATTATTATTTTTTTCCATTTTTAGACATCTATGATGCACGCAGTCAACAATGTGACAATATCTGCAGGGTATGGTGGCTGTCAGTGGAAGAAAATGACTGATCCTACCGTCATGTTCAAGATAAACACTTATTAGTCTTTTTTCATAGTACTTGTGCTCGCTTATAGTAAAGCAAATTGGAATATTTTATTGTGGCCATTTTTATTACAATCAGACATGTGATGTGCACATAGTCAAAGTGGTTGTAAATGTACATTTGTAATAAAGCAGTTTGGAATGCTTTACTTTGGCCATATGTTTTATCACAATCAAATATGTGAGATGAACATTGTCAAAGTGGCTGTAACTGATGACTACAAACATTGGCAGATTAAAATGAAAGCAAATTTTGTGGTCTTTTATGGTAGAAATATTCCTTAAAGGTATGGGTTATTTTGTAGTTATGAGGTTCTCTGGTTCGATCCTCGGCTGTGGTGCCTTCTGTGCAGAGTCTGCATGTCCTCCCTGTGGTCACGTGGGTTTTCTCTGGGTGCTCCAGTTTCCTCCCACATCCCACTCTAAATTGGCCCTAGGCATGAGTGTGTGCATGTGTGTGCCTTCTGTGGAAGGTTGGGCGCCAGGCTGGCAACTCGACACTGTAAAACTCCACTGATAATCATGAGCAGACAAATGATCTGCTGTGGCAACCCCTAACTGGGAAAAGCCGAAAGAAGAAGAAGGTAAGTGCATTGTTTTACTTCTTGCTGGAAAATGTTTTAAACTACAACTTTAAAAACACAAACACACTTTGCTTTTTAAAATGAATTGTTTATTAAATAATAAATAATTTAGTAGGTAGGTAAGTATACAAACATCAGGTAAATACAAAAGAATATTGCCACGTATGCATCATCCTACTAATAAATAAAAAAGTGTGGAAAGCCCATGGCTTGAAATCTGCTATTGCATGAAGTTTTTACATTATGTTGTTCCTTATGTTTACACCTCTTTTGTATCTGAGTAGTGTCTGAAAGGCATACCTTTTACGTCAACCTTTCTACAGGTTATAAAACCAATAAATAAAAATAATTATATACATTACACAATTTTAATTAGTGATTTAATTACTTCTGCTTATATTTTTATGACATTAAAGGTAAGAATATTCTTCTGCACCTGGTTTTCATTTCTGTCAGTCAGAGACAAAAATCATCTCCTTGTAATGCTACTATTTTGGGGCCTATGCCTACAAAATTGTTTTAATGAATATGAATACACTCATAGGCTAGATTTCCTAAACATGTTGAGCCTTATACAACACAAATTAGGTGGTGGTGATTAATAGGGTGTGGGTAATTCCAAGACAGATGTAGCACAACTAGCCAATGGTCAAAACAGCATGGTTTGCAGTGCATGCTAATGAGTACATAATGACACATAAACAAAGATCTCCATAGAAATAAGTCAGATGCACAATGCAAAACAAAGCACTCCCAAAAGGTGGACTGATGCTGAAACATATCAAGTGTCAGTGGTACCCAATGGCACATACCCATTATCAGTTCCTAGATTTATGCTGTACAATGGGAGCCATGTTAGGAAGACATCGGTAGTATAGCAGCATGTGTCTGGAGCTGGTGTCAGAACCAGTGCCTACAGTGCTGTATACTGAGACAATCTGCAGCACCAGAGAAGGTTCAAACAGTTCCTAATGCAGAATAAACTCACAAACTGTAGACCATTTAGCATTGTGCTATAATGAAACTAGTCAAACTTTATCCACCTCAAAATTAATCAAGGGTGCTGTTTGTTTTTGCCTATTCCTGTAGACACAAAGGTATAGGTAGTATTAGCTGGTTTAGCTATAGGAACCTTCTACTGACCTACAGGGGAAAAGCAGGAATATCACAGATGTCAGTTTTCCTAAATCAACTCCTTGATGTTTTACTTCAGCATGTGGAAAAGCAAATCTGAGTATACAGGAAATTAGAGAAGGGGAGCCATCAGCATGAGCCATTTTGTGACATAGCTCATTTCTCTGAGATCATGGGAGCTGTACACATCTTACTTTGAAGGCCTCACCTGTTTCAGATGGCCAGTGGTAAATAAATAGGATAGGCTTCCACTCACTGATCTGATAGGTCTGCAATAGCTTGAGCAATATTTATAATGTTTATATGTACCATTTATGCAATTTACAGACATACCTTATTGGACTACACGAAGAGAGACATGATGGAGCTCTCAAACTACATGTCAGATGGTAGCATGAGCATAGCATTGAGCAGCATTCTCCTTCTCCAATGATGAAATCAAAATATGAACAGAAAATGGCCTAGAGTATGGTTTTCTTTGAATGGGATAGAATAGTGTCAGACTGGGAGTATATGGTCAACAGTCCATGCTGCTTTGCCAGGTATGGTCTGTACCTGTTCTGCTTGGATTTTGAATAGTGACTAATATCTTGTCCATCCCATACTGCCCTTATTAGGCATCGCCTACCTGATAAACGTACTGACTTATCTAAACCTGCCTGAGATAATCTGAAGTTGTTACTGTGGAATGCCAGGAGTCTAAACAAAAAACTTAAGTCTTTGCAAGCTCTTTTTTTTCTGGAGAATGTAGATGTTTCTGCAGTTACTGAGTTATGGTTTAAAGTCATGGAGAGCACCACAGCAGTGCAGGTGTAGAATGTCTTCCAAACATTAAGAACAACTACTGCACAGGAAGGGGCAACAGGTGGAGATGTTTCTATTTACATTAAAAACAAGCATACTTCAAGGCTGGTCCATCAGTACAATGTGCAAGTGGCCACATCTGAACTGTCTTAGACAAAGCCCCATGCCATATCCTTGCAAGCTATAGGTCCCCTTCTATGATGAAGGAAAACCATAATGCATTTTTAAATGTACTGGAAATGCTCCCCATTCAACTTAACACCATAGTAATTGACTACATTAACTACCTTAATATAAAACTGGGAATCATACATGTTTCCCTAACATCGAGGTCCAATAGATTCCTGAACTTTGTAAATGCAAACACCTTGGATCAGTTAGTCTGTACACCCACTAGGGGGACCAAGCATCCTTGACCTGATTGTCAAAACATGGTGAACCATTGCAGCTTCCCTAGTGTAATGCCCTTTGTAGTCAGGTCAGACACCTAGACGTAAATGTAGAACAAGGGACACCAGCTAGCCCTGGAACTGGGAATTATTCTTGGGCAAACTTCCTAGTCCGAAGTGACACCATATCAAAATTTCAAGCCCCCTGATGCTCTGAGAACACCACTGCTTATGCATAATCATTCAGAGAAACTCTGTATAATTGTATTAACATCTGCATAGAGACAGCTGTACCTGCCCAAATTAAGCACAGCATCAACTCAGAAAACAAGCTCTTGGTAGAATCCCAACACCAATATATTTTATAACAAAAAGAAGTTCCTTGCAAAAAATTAGGAGGTGCAATGCCAAGCATGGTAAAAAAAATTCCTCATTAAACTAAGCAAGCAACCAAGGGGTTAATAAAATCAATCAAAGCTACATTTGAGGTAAAACTATCCTCCCTTGCCAATAACAGTCACAAAGCTTTCTTCAGCTATTGCAGCAAACTCAAAAGGCAATACACAGCAATGTAAAGAATTCGTTGTAAATGGTGCGACCATTATGAAGCCAGAAGATATAGCAAACCTCCTAGATGACAAATTTAAATTCAGTTTTACCCCATTGTCCCAGCTAGGTGCCCCTCAGAAAATACTCAGATACATAACTCCCCCAAATATCACTAGAGATCAGGTGCTCAAGATGCTATCCAAGGCCAGTAACACTGCATTGATGGGGCCCAATAATTATCCCAGAATACATGCTTAATAGCATGAAATATGATCAACCAGGACCACTAGAAATACTGCTCAAATGGAGGACTGCAGCAGCTATCCCACTGCACAAGGGCAGACCACCCAAAGACCTGGGGAGTTAGCTTACCATAAGCCTGACTAACCTGATATGTAAAGCTATGGAAAGAATAATCATAAATATAGTAAATGACAATATAGGTAACCTATAAACATTGGACTGGTTTGTCAAGATAAATTCTTACCTACTCAACCTGGTGCACTTCTTCAAGAAGGTCACCAAAGTTATGGATGAAGGCAGAATGGTGCATATTGCCTAACTCGACCTGGCCAAGGCATTTGGCAACACCTCGCTCAAACGTCATAGAGGACCTTACTAAACTTGGTATAAACACCTATACCACCAAATGGATAGTTAGCTGGCTTACAGACAGGACCTAGGAAGTTAGAGTAAGGAAGTCTTCCTCCAAGAAAAGATCAATTACTAGTGGGGTGCCTCAGGGCTCAATGCTGGGTCTGGTCCTATTTAGTATCTACTTCTCTGAGGTCAGGGCTAATGTCAAGGGCCTCTGAGTGACCACGTTTACATATGAAACAATTATCCACCAAGAACATCTGACACAGACTAATAACTGGTGCTAGACTCATCATCTAAAACTCAGTACCAAAAAATGTATCATGGTATCTTTTGGAAAGATGGACACCCCAGCAAATGATTACATTGACAATACAGCCCTAAGAGTAGACTCTGTAGTCAGGGATTCAGGAACTCAGATAGACAGTATTTGGGATTTGACCATCATGTGTTTAGTAAAGTTAGGAAATCATTCTATGTTGCACAATTTATAAGCAGAGGTATACCATATAGATCCAAACATGTCATTGTGCCATTGTACTCTTCTCTCATAAGACCAGTCATTTTTTGTCTCGACTGCTATCTATGCTGCTCCTCTTGTACAGACTGACTTGGCCATGCTAGATTGATTTAGGTGCAGTGCTATCATAGCAGCCAGTTGACATATTGTAGTGCTCCTTAAGCTACACAAAATGCTACCATTGCTTATCCTGTTACCACTAAAACCTTCTTTTCATAAGTGGTTCTTTGTTTAGTATGCAGGCACTATCCACTGCCTAACACATAAAAGATTAGCTCTACAGTGCTTTTTTCAGAGACCTCCTAGAGTGTTAGCAGGTATGTAGTTCTCATCTATAAATTACAGCTTCTAGTCACAGTAATCTGCAAGAGACACATGTTATTTATTGTTAGTAAAAAAACGGTCAGCATTCACTTTGACTTTGTATGGCACTCGAATCTGCAGTTTGTAAATTTTACTAACCCTATAGTTAACTCTTTTGCAAGTATGCACATATGTTTGTGTGTGTGTGTGTGTGTGTGTGTGTGTGTGTGTGTGTGTGTGTGTGTGTGTGTGTGTGTGTGTGTGTGTGTGTGTTGTTTATGGTTATAAACTGATGGAAGACAGAAATTATATTGGAAAAACAAATCAAGTGAAAAGTTTGCCAACTATCCATGTGTGCTGTTTTTTAGCTTATATGATTTAGAATTTTATTATAGGTTAGAGGCTTGCCTTGCCAAGTTTGTTAAGATGTGCATGAGTCCCTCAATACTCACTGATGTAATGTCATTGGGATTAACCTGCAAAATAATACTGATGTAACTGTGGGGATCATTACTTCATAGTATTTATAAGCTTGTTGAGTGGATATTTTTATAAAGAGCATACAGATCATAGAAATGAAACAAGCTGGCAATGGTGGTAACACATCAATAATTTTTCTACATTTCTTAATGCCTGAGATAAAATTTATTAGCATGGAAAATCAGAATATTTTTTTGATAAACAGAAAATGCTGTTAATTATGTAATCTGCTTTATACAATAAATTACAAAGCGTTGTTTCTGCCTTATTTAATCAGTCTGGAAGAAACAGAATCTGAAATACATTTTCCCTAGCAGTCCATAGCCTAGGAAATATTTTTAAATATCCTGATAGCAAAGTGCATTGTTACATACTGAAACTTTTAAATCCTTTTTGAAAAAAATAAATTGCTAAATATGGAATGTATAAATAATATATTTGTTAATGATTTATACAATAAACAGCATTTGAAGGAAAACTATTTCCAACATTCACAGCTCCTTAGACTTCCCAATGTATTTTGCTGACAAAAGTTTATATGGGAAACACTGTAAAATACAGAAACTAGTTTATGTTATTAAAAAGGTTATGGTAACTGAAAATGAAACACCATCAGTAAGAATTCATTAGCTAGAGAAACCTATTGGGTATAGCAAACATTTGTGTTGCATCTATTCTTTTATATTTCTAGTTCCAAATAACCTGAGATAAAAGAAGCATGGAGCATAGAGGATTATGTTTGGGTCTCCTATTGTAACATATATATTATATGTTAGAGACATGGGTGCCAAGAAATTCAACTTGAGAGCGAACCTGAAGAGGTGAATGTTGGCATCCATGTTGGTGACACATAATATGTACTTGTGATAGGAGCAACAATCATAGTTCTTTGTAGTGTATGAAGACGGATCTGCTCATGTACTACTAGTGAGTGAAAAGTAAGATTAGAAAACAAAGCAAAAAAAAAAATGCACCCCGGGATTCATGAAGCTCGGCGCAAGGATGGCGTTTGTCTTGTGCCAACTGTACAACGTAGAGATGGTGAAGCAGCACCACATACATATTAATGAAGGCACGCTGTCGCAACATCTATGTGCATAGGAAATGTGCGTAAGTGCAGGGGGGGAATGTCGAAGCGCTGTACGGAGGCATGAACATGTCCGCTGCAGGTGCGCAACCTAAAATGCTGACTAGTACAGCCTGCCCCTAATAATAATCACTCCTGTCAGTGTCCATGTATACTGAAACATATGCAAAGCATACAAGACAGTTTAGCGAACACCAAAATAAAAAGTAAACACAAAGGCACGTAGCTGAATATTTAGTTCCCATCCCTCGAACAAATGACATTTAAAACCCTGGGACCATATTCCATTGTAGTGCTGATTGTTATGTTGTGTTGTGTCTTTCAGCTTTTCCTGGTTAGGGGTCGCCACAGTGGAACTCTGGTCCGCTAATGATTGGCAGTAGATTTTTACATCCTGGCTTGCCGAGCCTAATGTACAACCTTCAACGAAGGAACGCCCATTCACGCATGTCGCCACACAGAAGACGATCTAACTGAAAATCGAATGGGCAACGTCTAACTGTGAGGCGACAACACTACCGCAGAAGTAGAAATAAAATGCAGCATGTTAGCATGCTGCTGCCCTTTTCTAAGCCTAGCCCAATGGTTAGGGTTACCACCTGTCCCACTTAGAGGGGGACAGTCCCTCTCTGGGCAGTTGTGTCCTTACCAAAACTATTAAAAATGTCAAATGTCCTGCGATTGTAGGACATAATTATATCCCATATTTTATATAATAGTCCCATATTTTATGTAATAGTTCCATATAATAGTTATTTCTGTATGTAAAACACCTCAATGTTACAAGAAACAGAATAAGCAACTAAACTGCTACAACAATAAGCTTTCATTTAGGCATAAAACTAAAGGACTATCCTGTGTACTGACTGTGGGTATGTGTTGGCCTGTAAAATCTGATGTGTGTCCCGAAAATGTCCCACTTTGGTCATTTGAAAAGTTGGCAACCCTACCAATGCTCAGAGCATTCGTTCAATATCTACCCATTTGCAGTCCAAGTCATCCATTTTTGGACGGCCCAAAGATGAAAGGGTATTACCTGGGTCTACCTATCATGTCATGAAAGATAAGTATTTGCTTGTACCTATGTGCATGAAGTGCAGCACGTGGAAGATAAAAATGCTAGGGTCATCCTCACAACCATTTTGGTACCAGAGATATGTAGTGTACGCAATGTGTTCTGCTGTCTGTGCCATGGGCCATCAACCAGGGAAGGGATGGATGGTGTGTGTGGGATATGGGGGTAGGGGGTGATGGGTGACGGGCAATGTAATAACTCACCAAGGGGAGACTGGTTCGGATGCACAATATTTGAACTGAAGGTGTATGAGGGAACAGTGGGTGAAACAGAAAGAAAACCAAAGAACAAACAGGCACATCTGCAGTACAACCTGACAGGCCATACTGTAGAACACAATCCCACAAACATATGAACATTAAAATGTGTGATTCACATGTACAGAAACATTACCGGCTCACACCCACATAATGGTCTGGCCTGAACTGAGCCATCCAAACCTAACACACCTGGATACATAATTGAATACCCATCATCCCCTCCACAGCACACCACCACTCTTCCTGAACGACCACCGAAACCACCCATACTGGGGCTGCTAGCTTGGTACAGCCATATCTGCACATAGTAACCCCTACTCATATCTAGTAGGCAGTCTCAACCTAGGCAGAGTCAGGATTGCAAACTATGTATCCCTTGCATGTATAACCCTCCCTCATTTTTGTAAAGCCAAAAGAATGGTGGTCATCGGTCCCCAATTTTTTGGCTATCCCTCATGGAATAATTGTCTGTTCTAAAGATTAGACTTGCTGGCACGACACGATGTCCAGCCTCGTAGACATCCGGACACAAGTTCTATGAGTAGTAGTTCTCCACAACCCTGACCAGCCTCCAGCAACTCCTGCATAACCTATGCCCCAGGATTAAACACCTGATCATGATGCATGTCTTCCCACATGAACTATTGGGAATATATACCTTTCACATGTTCCCATGGAGCTTCCCCATAGCCATCTTCCAAATAGTACATGTCCACAAATTGTATACCCCGTCCAGGTTCCTCTTCGTAATGATGCACACAACCCCTGTATACAAACAGTACAGGTACCTCCCGTATACGGTTGTTCATATACATGGCCATGTGTAACTCCAGATATGTAGTCATATATCTATAAATGTACATAATTATATTTGCATAGCTACATATCACACATACATGCATATAAGTAGTTGTCAAGTATGTGTCCAATTCATAAATATGTATACTTGCAAATGTATACATATGCCTCTCAGAAACATATGAATAGTAATATGTACTATACATATGTACACCACCAGACTGTCACATTTGTTGCCAGTACTGTGGAATGGCCTTAGTAAAGTCATATATCCTAATTACCATCCATACAAAATGTATGACGGATGATTTAGTGGTAAAACCAGTGACTATGGTGCTCCTGTTCCCGGGTCCAAGCCATGCAAGGGCTAATTTTATATGAGGCCCACGATAATGGCCATCAGATATAGGGTGATTAAGGCACTTTAAAGCAGATGTAAGCAGGGATGCGATGGTCATTCAACAGTATGGGAAATGTAAATAAGCCTGTAGGTGTATATGCATTTGTATGTACAGACAGACAGTTTGTATATATATATATATATATATATATATATATATATATATATATATATATATATATATATCAAATCATGAAGAATATACATGGTCACAATAAAGCAGTCATAATGAATGTGAAGGAAAACAGAATCCCCATAACATTTAGCACTGCAATATCAAGCTGCCCAGCTGTGAGCAAACCTCCTGCATCCCCAAACACAGATACGATGCTAAAGGTGGAACTCACGATATTCACATTATAAGTCTGACTTTCTAATAGATACAGAGCAATCCCAATCACCATTCAAGACAAACCAAAAAAACAGAAGACTAATTGAACACCCTGATCATTACATGAATGTATGTCCCAGGACTATAAGCTTGGGACATCTGAATATACTTGTAGTGAGCCAACATACGGGATATGTCTAGAGCAATAGGGAGTGGCGCATGTGTAGTGGTGTGGTTTATTTCTGACCAGAGAATGGATGACTGCCGTGTTAGTGATGTTGTGCTGTGTTTGTTCTGGTAACTATGAACCATGGGTATATATGCAAATGAAGCAGCACAGCAATAGTGTAGTGGTTAGAGCATCCGCCTATCGAGCAGCCGTTGCCAGTTCGACTGCAGCACACACCATTTATGATGCGGAATCCGTATACAAGCATATTTTGCTAATTTTATGCTGCATAACAATATAATACCATTGAAATGTGAACTGGGGTGACATATCACAGTAAGAATGCAGAAGGTGTTCGCATGACGTGAAACAGCGGTTAAACAGAAAACCGCTGCTGAAAAGTATTGTACTCACCCTTTCTCCAATGGCACTTGTTCTGCCCAGCAACACAATAAACCACCTCAGCCAGGCCCGACACCAGGACTGTACACATCAGAATTAATGTGATTTACCATCAAGCAACAGCAGTCATACCTAACTCTGATGTAATCACAAACATAGCAAACAGCACAGTCATTCAACAGTATGATCAAAGTAATCAGTCATATAAATGTATATGCATACACACACACACACACACACATATATATATATATATATATATATATATATATATATATATATATATATATATATATATATGCTACAGAATGAACATAGGCACAAAAAAGCATTCATAATGAATGCAGCAGAACACCTGTATCATCTAGTGCCGACATACCAGGCTGGACAGAAGTGGACAAAATCCCGGCATCTCCTTGACCACATGCTAAATCTGACTTACAAACTAATACAAGGAAAACACAGTCTTCAATCAAGCAAGCTTAAACCCAGAAAACCATATAAATAACCTAACAATCATTCAAACGTATGTGCCAGGACTATAGGCTTGGGAGGTCTTAATATACTTGGAGTGAGTCAACATGCGGCACGGGTCCAGAGCAGTAGGGAATGGCACATGTGTAGTAGTGTGGTTTTCCCAACAGGAGAATGAATGCCTGCTGTGTTAGTGAAGTGTTGAGGCGTGTGTTTGGGTAACTATGAACCATGGGTATACATATAAATGAACAGAACACTAATAGTGTAGTGGTTAGAGCATCTGCCTAATGAACAGGCATTCATGGTTCAAGTTTGACTATAGCACATATCATTTTCCTTGTAGAATGAATGGCTTCCTGCTGTAAAACCGACATTATAACATGTAAAAGTGAACGTGAGTATCGCAATGGACTGTTAACCAGATCCCTTCAAAGTGGTACTGTCATAATGAATAAGGCACAAGTAAGCACAAATAAGGGCAGTAAACATATGTAACACACAGTAAGCATATGCGAGTGTGCTTGTGTGGGTGTAAGCAGCACACAGCATAAGAAATGTTTATACATATGTACAGATGTAATATATACACACATATACATATATATATATATATATATATATATATATATATATATATACACACACACACACACACACACACACACACACACACACACACACACATATATCTATATATATATATATATATATATATATATATATATATGTGTGTGTGTGTGTGTGTGTATATATATATATATATATATATATATATATATATATATATATGTATGAAGAATGAACATCGTAGCAATAAAGCATAGACAAGGGATGAGAAGGGAGTCAACAGCAACTACGGTATTATATAGTGTTGTCAGCGTATGTCATAAAAAGCTGCTCAGGAGTGAGCAGAGCACTGCTACACACACCACAAGCAGGGTTTTACCAGTGGGAGTAACATCGTTGAATTGTTAATTCTACTTTACACACAGACATATTAGTCCCTGCTGGGACTACCAAAAATTCTAAAGCGCAAATGGCCGTAATCTATAACACTAGCAAGGGCAGGTATGTTCAAAGACTAAATGGCGGGAGGGCCTGAGAATACATGAGGTGGGACAACATATGTGTAGGACTCCTAACCCTCTTGAGAGGGCAATGTTTGGAGGTGTGTCATGGCTGCGATAACAAGTGGATAATGGAAATTACGCTTGTAAGTTGAACAAGGCTGGGGTTGAGGAACTATGGGTATGAAATCATGGATCCAAGTGTGCCAAGGTTGGATGGCCCGGTTCTCATTGGACTGCCCCATGGAGGTCAGCGAGTTCGTAATAGGTATATATGCATACACACATGCAGGCAACAATATGTAGATGCACATTGTCTGTAACACATGCATTCCATTTGTAGGCATAAATAATAGGAATGTGCACATACAAACATTGACAGTAGATAGAATAATAGGCTGTGCAAAAGAGGGATGGGACGAAACTGCTAGAATGCGGAGGCGTGTACAGTGCCCAAAGTCAGTGCTGTGGTGAAGATAATCAAATGTGAGGGCTTCCCAACACATGGAATCCTTGCTGTCATCTGCCCAGTACAGAAATGCCAAGTACTTAACTGGTCTAATTGTAAAAGAAATACGCTGAACACGTACATAACTAGGCTCCCATGTGTAATGTGTGCGATACCACATAGTCATACATATTAATGAATCGTAGTGTCATGTCAATGGGAGTAAGGATGTAATAAAGTATAGAGTCTAAACTTGCCATAAACACATGCGTGTTCCATGTGGAGCAACTCAATAATTGCAAATAGTATTCGTTGCTCGCTCACGTCACCAATGCTTGAGGACTAAACGTATGGGAGGTTGGAGGATACGGGGAGCGAGTAAACCGATGGGATGGCTCTATAGGAGTAGGGTGTGGCCAGTGTGTAGTGGTGTCAATACACTGTGAATCCAATAGGAGAATGGATAACAGCAGTGTTAGGGAGGCATTGGGCTGTGTTTAGGGAACCAGAAGACATGGGTATATGGGTATATATGCATATGGAGCAGCACAGCAATAGTGCATTCGTTAGAGCAACCCCCTAAGGAACAGACATTCTCGTACCGAATCACACTGTATCGCATTCCAATTACCATCCATAATCCATACATGAACATATTGCGATATCTGTCCTCTGTATAATGTGCTAAATACCGATTACAAGATAACTGGAGTGAAGTGTCAGTGTCATAATGAATAAGGCACTAGTATGCAGGTGAAGCATATATAAACACCATTACTCATGTGTAAGTGCGTATGCACAAGGTATGTATTGGTTTACAGACACACACATATATAAATATATGTATAGACATAAATATATATATATATATATATATATATATATATATATATATATATATATATATATATATATATATATATATATATATATATATATATATATATATATATATATATATATATATGTATATATATATATATATATATATATATATATATATATATATATATATATATATATATATATATATATATATATATATATATATATATATATATATATATATATATATATATATATATATATATATATATATATATATATATATATATATATATATATATATATATATATATATATATATATATATATGTGTGTGTGTGTGTGTGTGTGTGTGTGTGTGTGTGTGTGTGGGTGTGTGTGTGCATAGATATACAGAGATATACAGCTATAATAGGAAACAGCACACAGGAATGACATATGTTCACAGGCTATGCCAATGGAAGTGAGGAGCACAGGCAAGAAAAATGACACATGCAGCATGCCCTTCCACCAACCCCCCCCCACCCCAAGCTGGACATGGGAAACATGCAATCAATGTAAAGTGTCCACTGCTCCTCAGACAACAGGCAGGATACAACTGGGGGGGGGGGGTACACAGTGCACCTGTGGATTCTAATCATGGAATGCAAACTGGAGCGTCCCTTGTGAGACACACCAAAAACTGGCCAAACCATGGAATTGTGATAGATCGTCATTTTTCCTCCGTTGTATATACAGACTCGAAATACAAGGGTGGATATCACCGATGACCCATGGGCCAAGACAATTGTATGAAATGGATCCCGTGAAATGGGGAGTGTGCGGCGTGTAGTGGTGTGTCCATAACCGACCAGGTCCCAGAGTAAGGATGGGTGCTGTCGAGAAGGCGAGGGTGGGGGAACTATGGGTAGCTACTTATGGGTCTAGGTGTGCAGGTGTTGGCTGATGTTGGCCAATATGGACAGCCCTAGGAATGCAAGCAAATATGTTCACTGGGCAGAGGCATCTCCCAATGAGCAGCCACAACCGCTCCGAGGCCCACTAAAGCAAAGTGTAATCTATATGGCAAGGAAAGGAATAACCACAGGTTGACATATATATGTAGAGCTATGTGTGTGCATATATACCCATAGCAACATAGAGATACGCCTCTTCCTCTCCGTAGTATGAATGTATACATACAGCGAAAGAATACAGATACATACCCACATATGACTATATACATATGCAGACAACCATAGACCCATATGTCGTTAGATTTTATATATACAGCAGGACATAAATATACATGCATGCATACATATGCAAATATATCTATATATATTAATGTAAATATTTATATGTATATATATATGTTACAGCAAATATACACATGTATATAGCTAGGATATGATAAAGCAATTATGAGTAACATATGTTCACAGGCCGGGCATATGTTGGTGGGAGGTCCAATAAACAAATGTGTAACAGGTAGCATCACCCCCCCAGCTAGGCCGGTAAGACATACAGACACACAATAAAGGTAAACACACCACTGTTTCCCAGACCACTGGCAGGATACTACTAGTGGGAGAGATCTGCAAGGTCTACACTTGAAACATAGACATCGATGTCCCTTGTGGGACACCAAAAATGAATGAACTGAGCCAGTCCCGGTAATGATTTATCCAACCAGGCTGTAGATGTACATGGACCAGTAGGTTGTGCAAGCCTGATAACACATGGGTCGACATAAAGTCCGACATGTGTCCCAACACGGGGAGAGTGGGCAATATGTAGTGGTGTGTTAATACCCCACCTGCGCCCACAGTAAGGATGAGTGCTATAGAGGTGTGGCAGGTAGGGGAACTATGGGTATGCAATTATGGGCCTAGGTGTGCAGGTGTTGTCTGGCACAGCTGTATTAGGACCGCCCCATGGATGTATGTAATATTCCGATGTGGGCATAGCAGACACCCATACCTCCCAACCCCTAAGAGCACATCCACTGGATAGTTCGTAAACCACTGGGGGAACACATAGGGACCATACCATTGCACTGTCCCCGATTACCAGGGGCATCCCTGATTATGGCTCAGAATCAAACTCTGTCCCACCTAAACCCTCCTAGAACTAGTGATATTATGAGGAAAGGTGGTGGAATACCCGTAATGAATAACGACAACATTTAAGAGTCATAAACAACATGTATTTCTGTAAAAATGATTCTGTATTGTGACTATCCTACATTCAAATAGTTCTTTAGATCCTTATAATTTGTATCTTACAGTGATGTATTTTATGTAATGTACCAGTATATAGTGGAGCTTTTCTCCTCGGGCCTCTGCTGAAAATGGACATGTATCCAGCCAGACTAGCCCGGTTAACAAATGTAAAATAAATAAATAATAAAATAAACATGCAACTCAGAAAATGTGCATTAATACATGTGTTCTAGGTCTGTCAATGTGTCAGGTTAATAGCACCGAAATTCTAAATGTACCCCTGATATTGTTATGCAGTGTCCCTGATTTAGTGTTCATTTTACCCCATTTGTATGGGAGGTCTGATAGTGACAGAAAGGTCATATTCCGCAGACTAACTTTGAAAGGTGATAGAATAATAGGTTATGGTTACCACCTGCTCACCTTTGTGTGGCACAGTCCTTCTTTGGCCAGTTGTGTCCTGCAAAATAATTGAAAACATGGCAAATGTTCTGAGATATTAGGACAAAGATTTACCTATATTGTCTGTAGTAGTTGCATAAAGCAATTATTTTGTATCTGAAACACCTAAATGTTATATGCAATAGAATAAGCAACTATAATGCTACAGGAATAAGCTTTAATTGAGGCAAAACAGTGATGTTCTTTCCTTTGTACTGGCTGTGGGCATGTTTTGCCCTTCAAAATCTGACGTTTCTACAAATAAGTCCCACATTGGGAAATTGAAAAGGTGGCATCCTATAATAGGTATGTGGTAGCATGACTCGGCCGACGGATGTAGATCCCAAAACCCAATTACTTCTCTGTATTGAAGAGTGTCGGTTCCCATGTATCAGACAGATGACTGCAGATTGTAAGAGGAACACACAATTAATATGAATAAAACACTGGTCAGGCCACCGATTCCATACAGTCAAATGGCATGTAGGGTTGCCACCTTTTCAAATGGGCAAAGTGGGGCATTCTCGGGACACACATCAGATTCTACAGGCTGACAGATACCCACGGTCAGTACAAAGGATAGAACTTTAATATTTTGCCTAAATAAAAGCTTATTCCTGTAGCAGTTTAGTTGCTTATTCTGTTTCTTGTAACATTTAGGTATTTTAGATACAGAAATAACTATTTTATGCAACTATTGCATAAAATATGGGACATAATTATGTCCTACTATCTCAGGACATTTGCCATTGTTAATATATTTTGTCAGAACACAAGTGCCTAAAGAGGGACTGTTCCTCACAAAGTGGGACAGGTGGTAACCCTAACGGCATGCCGACGCCTAATGGGCAGCCATTCCCGATACTGTAGGCATGTAAGCCAATGTAATAGGCAGCACAAGGTAATATTGTGGTCCTTGCTGCCACCCAGGGGTGTGAGTGTCAGATGCAAGCACCAATGTTGTTGCATTTGCAAGTGCGTGATCGAGCAGGTGTAAGCCTGTTTGGATACCAGTATGCTAGTATTGCACTGGTAAAGCAATGTAGTGGCTAACCGAGTGTAAGAAGCTGTAACCTGAGGTTAGCATTGCTTAATTCTGTGCAAACCCATGAACGCCCGCTCACAACTGATTTAATGTGCCTTACTACCTCCGTATCCAATGGCCTTGTTCTGCCCTGCAACAAAATAAACGGCTTCTGCAAGGCTCGGAACCAGGACCCCACACACATAGCTAATACTTTTTACCAATTCGCCATGGCAGCTATACAGACAACGGACATTACCACAAACATATCATACAGGGCAGTCATTCAACAGTATAGGAATGTATCCCATCATGTAGATGCATATGTGAGTGTGTATGGCCAGTATATTGGTACATCCATATATAGAATTATATTATGAACATACCATGTGGCAACAAACCATTACAAATGAATGAAAAGGGAATCACCAGTGACGACTGTATTATGTAGTGGTGTTGTCCTATGTAATATCAGGACTCTCTCAGACAGACATGTGTCAGTCATACATGCAAACAGTTATACATTGGCCGTATACATCACTCTGTGCATGTAATGTACATTAACACAACAGTACCTGTCCAATCATTATGTGAGAACAGTACTCTTGCAAGGTGCTGAGGGCGACATCATCATCATCATGATAAAAGTAAATGGGGTAACCATAGAGGGACCAGTAGTGTTGTGTGTACAGTGGGATTGTCCTCATCATGTGTACCTGGACCATTTAGGGGTGATGTGCATACCAGGATCGTGCGCCTGAGGGAAAGGGGTGAGGATAACAGGAGTATGCTGTGATGCATATTACAAGGGTTACATGTGTCCAATGGGCATGTGTGTGAAATGGACAGCTATGTATAGGGCAGATGTTGTCCTAGGTACCGATTGGCCTTATGTTTCCTTAGGGTGAGAGTGGGATGTGTGGGGAGGAGACTAGGTATGCCCGTGGAGGATAGTTAGGGTAGGATCACAGACAAGACAGCATACAGGGTCGGTATATGACACATGTGGGGGGTTTCACCTCGGACAGGGATGGGTGTTCGGCATTCACAAGCCCATGGGAACAGTGGGGCGGAGGTCCCCAGCCATGGGCAGCTGCCACTGCACCAAAACAGCTGCAAAGGAGGCAGTGCTGGGGGCTTTCCAGGAGGGGCAGCCTCACCCTGTAAATGTGACACTCCACCCATGATCTTGCATATCTGGTTTCAGAACCCCTTAGTGTACCCCCAACACACCATGTCCAGGAACGCACAACAGCAGACATGTTCCTGTCTGTCCCTCTCCCAGGGAGGACATGCCCCATCCTCAGTGGTGGTACCACTAGAAGGTGGTGCAGAGGCAACAGAGATTGAGGTCAAAGGCTGGGCCCCAGATGTGCTGTTGCCTGGTGCCATGGTCAGCTGAAGTGAGACAGGAGGTTCTGCCGGGACCTACCAATCCATACAACCTATGGTGTTGCAGTTTAAACACAGATATGGCTTAGTGATAAACAACAGCATTCAGGACTACCTACAACAGTATGCATAGATATCACCATCAACCCAACACAAAAGATGGTATACATTTGCAGAGGGAGCACAACACATGCATATATACTGCATGACATCTGTACAATGTGTAGTAGACGTGTGACTGCAGCTATGAACAGTTGCCCATTATCGGGTTGTCACTGGGAACCCCAGACAGTGTCTGTCACACCACTGCTTCATGTGCCATATGTCCATTCAGGGATGTGATGGCAGTAACACATCCTTATCACTATGTACTGTCTGCAGTCCTCACACTATGCTCCTGCTGTGCACAGATGTGTGTACAGAGTGTAACACAGGAAACAAATGGTTCCACACACTGACCAGTCCACATATGGCACTACAGATGGTGGTCCCTCATGAACAGAGTACTGTCATGTCTGTTTTCATGCAGAATAGCCATGACCACACACAACATGTTAAATTCAGACCAGAGTTCCACTGTGGCGACCCCTAACCGGGAAAAGACAAACAACAAGTCTCAATGCAGCATAGCTACACTTACATGCTGTAGTCATGTGTGGCACATCACCCTACTGTCTCTAGGCTATTTCCCACTGTGTATGATGTGTGGGGAACATCCTGATATCATCTGTGATGCCGTTTCAGAACACCACATCCAGGCACCACTCACAGCGACTGTCATGGCCAAACACCAACATGATGTTACTAGATAGTTTACTGTGTTTATCATGCAAATGGCTATGAGAACACCATCACAGCTGTTCCACATGCAATCAGCTAGAAGAGAACAGCAATAGGTTCAGAGGCCATCACCTGATCATCTCCATCACTTACAATGCACATGCTGCTGCTGAGCAGGTGTACACCTCCAGATCAACCAGAGAGTGTGTGGGAGGGACAGACAAAGTACACTAGAGTAGGTCTTGGAGATTAACCCTAACCGTCATCTGCCACACGCCTGACAGTACAGGGGTCAAACCCCTGACTGACTAGTTATTACTATTCCATGGGCATTAAGTTACTACATGTGCCTCAAAGCCAACATGTTGCTGTGCTGTAAGAACATGTGTGTAGGTGAGAGACTTCTGCAAGAAGGATATAGTAGACATACATTAGGTGTAGCACTCATGGCTGTCCACATGAACAGATGCCATTGTCACCACAACCACGCTCTCTAATGCACTTGCATTGACAGTCATTGCCAGGGCCACAAATACACAACCTAACTACTAAGTTTGCCACACTGCAGTAATGCACAGAACTGCATGCCCCACAGAGGATATATGGAGGTTCTATGGGCTAGGGCATGTGAAAGTGTTTGAATTCTGTTGGTATGCCAATGAGGGTTATACTGGGAGTGACTGTGGTTGGGAGCATCATAACCCATACACAGACACAAGGTGCCAGTACTGACATACATGTATGCATTGCTTCATGGGTGTGTAGTGGTTGACTGTGCAAGATGGCTGTACAATGCTGGGTGAAGGGTAATCCTTGGCATTGTGCCACCCAACAAAGGTGTGCAGTGTGGTACAGGGGTGAAGTGTCTGCAATGTCCCACACAGATGGGTACTGTATTATCTACCCTGACATCCTGGTTACCAATGTGTATGGCCATAGCTTTGCAATGCATGCCATGTCTGTGTTTGATAGCCCTTCACATGGACATTGACTGGGATGTGCATGCCCCACAATACTGTACAGTGACATGTACAGGTGTACCTGGTTTAGCAGGCACATGCTGTGTACACTGATTGTTATCCCCTGATATGCCAATACTGGCCTGGTGTGGGGAAATCTGCTTATAGTAAACAGGTTGACCCTGCACCTGCATTGATAGCATGATACATGTATTCCCTGGTGTTAGTGGCATTGGTCCATAAAGGGCACATGTGTACTGCATTGTATGACCTCTGTGGATCACATTTGATGGCACCACATATGTTGCAGGCATCCAGTGGGGAACATAGTGAAGGTACATTGTCTGCAATTATGTGCCTATTGTACTGCTGTACAGGGTGTCATGTCCTCTGCAGCCCACTGTATTCAAAACATGCCTACTATCTGTCATCAATGTGCATGGTACTAGCAACATAGTGGGATATCCTAGGCCAGTGTTTTGTGCATGGCACATGGGTGCAGGACATATACCGGGTACTAGTAGGGTTGCATACTTTGTTCACCAGGCCTTTTGCCAGATGTAGGGGTATGGCTTGCCAACACAGTCCCATGACTGACTGACATCTGTACTCCTCATGAGGTGGCCAATGTGTCATACGAAGGACACCATACAGGAAAACTACAAAACCCACTCCCTAACATGTCCAGTGGTTAGACACTCACAACCACCTCTACACAGGCTCTGACAGCCAAACACACACACTTGCCATGCCCTGTATTCGAACTCCTACCTACCATATCACGCTGCAGGAATACCCATTAAGGGCATGTGCTATGGTGAATACTGGGTTACAGCACTCCTACAGGTATATTCTTAGGTGTGTGACAACAGCGGGATTGACAAAGGTGGACATGTGATATGTACAGAGAGTGCATACTATACAAATCACTGCACTTGTCTCATGCAGACACACACACACACACACACACACACACACACACACACACACACACACACACACACACACACACACACACACATTTGACATGTCTGGGATTAGAACAGCGACCTAACTACCTTATCACACTACAGCATTACACAGTTACAGAATGTGCTACTGAGATTACTGGGTCACAGCACTCCCAGAGGTGTATTTCTAGGTGGGTGACATCATCAGCATTGCCAAAGTTGGCTATAGGAATTGTATGGAGTGTGAGCAGTCTAAAAGCATTTTTCTGTCTCCAGGCAGATGGAGACAAACACACACCAGTGGTGGGATCAGAACACCTGCCTATCTACAGATCACTATTACAATACTACATAGTTATGAGTCGCGCTACATAGACTACACCTTTCAAGGCTGTCATTATGACCTTCTAGGAATGCAGACATCAACAGGGATGCTGGCAGTTAAGATGTACATACCTGTGAGCCTGTGTGTTTAAAGTAGGAATCCATCCTGAAGTGGAGTATGGCCATCTGTGGAATGGACGACTACTATCACCATACAGGGTTACAATGGCCATGCCCATACACATAGAGGCACATAACTGACACAAGGTATCACTGGGCATGCTCACACACACAGTAGCACATGGCTGTGCAGAATGCACTATGTGTCCATCTACACAAGGTTATACTGGGCATGCTCACACACTTAGTAGCACAGGGCTGTTTTGGATGCACTCTGATTCTAAACATGGAAGGCCACAGTGGCCATGCTATTACAGTTAGACGTAAACAACACATTGTATTGGACTCCAGTGTTAGTAGTTGTCATTGTTAGCAGGAATGCTGCACTGCATATATCTGACACTGGTCTTCTACACAATATCTGCTGCTGTCCATCACCTTTGATGTACCATTCTATACCAAGCACAATACTACCACTCATAGTGATGTCTTGTTAGGAGTGGCAACTGCTTGACCAACACAATGAGCCAATGTCCTGCTGTAGGTATGAGGTTGTCCAGTGTTTGTCATTCTGTGATGACATGACTGAAAGTAGACAGGCCTTTGTCACATATCAGTCACATGCATCCATGATTCAAGGGAGTGGGAATAATACCTAGTTCGCATTCGCCCATATAGTGCCATTCAAAGTCAAATGTCCTAAACTCAGGATAACACCCTGACACCTAGAGGACAACTGCATTGTATGCTTATGCTAACCAGTGCTAGATGTGTAGCCTTCATAATCACAGCTGCTCGCTGTAAATCCAACAATGGGGAATACTGACATCTGTGCAGTGAGGAACACCTGGCTGAAGGCTCTGTAGTGCACAATAGCACTACCACCATATACCTCAGAACCAGACATGTGGGCCATAACACAGGTACAGACTGCTCCAGGTGGTGGCATCCCCACATATATAAAAGCCACTCACATGTGCTGACCAGTACTCCCACAAAAGGCACCACAGATGAGTCAGGTGCAGGTCACAGTGTCAAAAGCTGCATTCTAGGATGTAACTTTCAGACACCACCATGCCCTTGGACCACCAACACACATACATACATGTGGTAGGACATATAATAGTACAGCACCATGTGACCTTTGACTAGTGGACTGTACCTAGCTCTACATCAACTGTGCAGAGTACCCATGTACTGACACAGTTGCATCATGTGTTATGCAAAGCAATTATACCACTGTTTGTAACCAGGTCAGCTGTACACGTACCAGGGGCCCTTGGTTATTTCCAGCATTAACAGATGACTGTTGCTGTACACCAGTAAACACCCTCATGTTTGGATATGACATACATGTACCTGCCCTGGATATGCATATGCCACACACATACAACATATATGTAAATAGCATAGCTGTTGTTGTCCTTTGTGCAGACAGGTGGCTACAACAATTACACACATGCACATGGAAGGCAGTTCCATGGCTGCTGAATGCTAACAGTACATAAGGTGTGATATCAATGCTGACAGAGATAACATTCCCTCTGTACTGTTCACCCATGACACCTATCATATCATACAACGGTCCATGTATCATGTATGTCATTACACATATCCACCAATTGCAATTCCTACAAACATGCCCAAATGACAGGAATGTAGGACCTACACACATGCACATGTAGTGGTGTGCATTCAGATACCATGCATGTGCAGTTGCTGATGTCTGCAGGTGACATGTGTCTTACTGCATCATGCAGTTGCAATGCAGCCTCATCATTGCCAACTGTATATGGTGATATGCGGAAAGTACGGTAAGATGCACTTCAGGTATGCACAGATGTGTGGACATAACTAAGTGGTGGGGCATCTTTGAAGATGGATGTTTGCTGAGGACAGCTCACAGGTGTGTCACAAGCAGTCCAACAATAACCTATGTAACCACTAAGCTATGGTTCTATAAATTGAAGGGGAGCACACACAACCTAGACAGTGGTCAGGGTGACACCAAAGGTAAATCACTTGACACCTGTAACAGTTAAAACCTCCCATGTGCATATATCAGTGCAGTTGCCAAAGGAAGTGTTAGTACACTTTGTAATGCATGCAATACTGCTGTAAGTCTGTCATACATATCATGAGATAGCAGGTTTTTGATTCACAGTACTGGCATGTGTGTTTGCGTGTGTGTCCATATATGTCAAGTATGGTGGGGAATACTTCTCGATTGTTAACCACTCTCCTGTACACTGTTGTAGATATCTGTACAGACTGCAATGTAGAAATCAGGGCATAGGCAGAGGTGTGTATCTCACACGTGAGCTATTTGTATGTGCGTGACATAGGTGTATTCAATAGTGAATGCCACAGTGTGTGTGTGTATGTGCGTGTGTGTGTGTGTGTGTGTGTGTGTGTGTGTGTGTGTGTGTGTGTGTGTGTGTGTGTGTGTGTGTGTGTGTGTGTGTGTGTGTGTGTGTGTGTGTGTGTGTGTGTGTGTGTGTATGTATGTATGGCTGTCTGGTCCCTGGAGTGAGGATGTATGTTACCATAGTGAACTGATAAGACCCCTCCCCCCTCCAGGCAATGCAATCTACTGTCCCTGTTAATGTCCTCGATCTTAAGTCATACTTACTACCTGTACATGTGTATTCTCTGTGGCACATCATGTAAGTACACAGTACTGTAATGATGATTTTCACATAGGCAGGGGTCCTCACCTCAACACTAGCAACTGTGTGTGTGTGTATGTGTGTGTGTGTGTGTGTGTGTGTGTGTGTGTGTGTGTGTGTGTGTGTGTGTGTGTGTGTGTGTGTGTGTGTGTGTGTGTTACTATGTCGGTGAATCTGTGAGTGTATGGGTGTGTTACTGTATCTCTGAATACATGTGTGGGAATACCTAAGTGTGTGGGTGTAGTTGTGTGTTTGCATCCTATCATGGGAATGTGTATTACTGCTTCCCAATGAGGCATCACACTTTCCACTAGCCTCTATGCTTGTCATTAGCTAGACCGCTCTCTTAATTCCCCGCTCCATGTAACTGTACCTGTGATGTCACACAGTATGGATGTCCCGTCTCTAGCCACAGTAGCTTAATACACAGCTATCATGCTCTTGGATCTGTAGATCAGTAGACGTGTTTGGAATGTCAGCCTTTCTAACTGTGATGTATGCTGGTATTTTCATACATACCTGTGAGTAGTCCACATTTACATATGGGACACTAACTGCAAACACTAACACTCATCGGCACATGCAATTAGACCTAAAGGAGGAAAGCAGAACATCATGACTAACATGCAGTTACTGTTGTTACACAAGACACATACTGTTAACAGTACAAAATGCATTCTAAACCTGTACTACATGGTATGTCTGCTGCCTGTCAACATTACATAACAAATGTAATCTACACTTGTCTTCCTAGTCTGTTCACCCTGTGCATTAGACCATATGAGCATGCCCCTGCACCATAGGTGTGGATGACAGGGATGCAGCACAGGCATCATCATATGCACAGGGTGATAATATTTGCCAGAGGCCTAGGCTGCACCATTGGATGACATCATGTGTGTGGGTTAGGGCCATTGATCTAATTGGCCATGTGTGAAAGTTATGCATGTGTGTGTTGCTGTGCCCTACATATGTTTCTGGTGTGTGTGTGTGTGTGTGTGTGTGTATGTATGCACACATTTCTGGCATGTGTCTGGCCTACACAGAGGTATTATTGACAGCTCCAGACTGTACAGGCCAGGTTTTAGGGGTTGCATGGGTACTACCAGGCAGAGGTGCAGATTGGGTACTATTTGATGACACATGTCCACTGGAACCATATCCCTGTTGGGACCATCCAGGGTCTCGTGCACTTGGCCTGCTGTTTCCTGGTGTGGACAACACAGCACCAGCTGCACGGTTGCTGCTGCTGCCACTATGGGAGAGGGCATGTGAGGTAGCTCACTCACGTAGACCTGCACCAGATGATGTAGCTGGCCTATGTCCATGTGCCCGACGCCTCACTCCTACCAGATGTTCCAGCACAGACAGCTCACCCTCGAGGATTGTCATGTCACGGTCAAGGATTCCAACCATGTCACCCAATTGTCTATCCAAAATTTCAGTAATCTGCTGTTGAGCATTTCCATTGCCTGGATGCTGTTGTTTAAAGAATGGATAGCAGCCCTCTGAAGCCTCTGCCCTTATCTGTTGTGCCATTCAGCACATGCCTGCACCGCCATTACAGCCTGAAACATGCGTCTGATGACACTAGCTGCTGCGCTTTATCTTGCAAGGGCATGATGGCCAGAGGTCCTCCTATGAGCAGCACTGGCCACATGTCTGTGTGGGGCATCACCAGTCAGTTGGCTGACAACATGGTGTGCAGGAACACCTTCCATAGCCTCCACACTTTCCTGTTCCAAGCTACCACACAACAACTGTCCTTTCTCTATGGCCACTGGTGATGGGGTATGTGTTGGCATGAGAACTGTGTGCGGGGATGAGGGGGGGTATAGGTGGAATAGGCAACCAATAGCACAGATTCAGCCCCTGACAACCCTGTCTGTGCTTCAATCATACATTCATCATCACTGCTAGAGTCTGTGGGGACACTAACATCAGATGGACTGCAGAAGGGGAACACACCTACATCACCTGTGAGGGGCAGATGAAAACTGTACATTACAATCTATACAATAGACACAGACACACACACAGACACACACACACACGCACACACACACACACACACACACACACACACACACACACACACACACACACACACACATACACACACACATGCTATGGCACCCAACATGCATGTGATATGTCAGGAGGCATGCAACATGCATGTGATACGGCAGACAGCATGCAGTTCAGACAATAATATTGGTAGTTATCATACATCCCTGGGTTGCACATAACAGCATGCATGTGTCATAGCAGAAGGCATGACAATTACACAATCATAGTAGTAGTTAGCATACATCCCTGTGTTACACCATGTAGACCAGTACAGGTTAACAGTACACCTGCCTGATGTGTGGCATATGACTTTGACAATCACATGTAGTATGACATGTGATCTGCTGACGTGTGCAATGACATGCATACATGTTTAACACAATGGTGTCCTGTCACATATACAGTGGAGTAATGGTGTCCCAATGCTGTGTTGTCTGTCTGCCCTACAGATATACTGCACATGTAGCTGATGTGCATGGCCATTGCAGGGAATCATGAGGTGTCTCTATTGCTATACAGTGTGAGTTACAGACATAGTTCATAGCCATGACTGTGTTCATACACAATACATATATACTGTGTAATATGACCCTTGTCACTGAGGTGTATACACACTAAACCATGATGTGGAATGTGTGGCACAGGTCACTGAAGGGCATATGGATGACACTCCTACACATCTGCAGCCATATTGCTGCTGCCTGGCAACTATGGCCAGACATGGCAAACTTGTCAGTACACCATGTCCCCCCCCCCCCACACACACACACACACACACACACACACACACACACACACACACGAGGTGCACGGATGAGGGGGATGTACTGTATCTGTGGCTGATGTGGTTGTCTGTGTATGTATGTGGATACTGTACAGGTGATAGCTGTCATGTTGTGATACACTCAAGATGTTCAACACATCTTATGTGGTGGATTGATGTTACGCCTACACATTGTGCACAGGCCTGTAGGATGTCTAGTGTTCCACACCTGCAATATAACCATTACACAAAGGCCATAGTTGGACCATGTGGAGCCAATGTATGACAGGGTGTAGACACAAACACATCACATCTACTGTGTGTGTTGCTTCATGTCTCTGGCCATCCTCTCTGGCCATGTGTGAACATGTGTTGGCCAAATGGCTGTGACGGGCATGACATACATGTCTGTGTTGTCCCATATGACATACACCCATAGATGTCATATGCTCCACTGACGACAGGTTTATGCAGATAAAAGGTTGGGCCCCAAAGTTGGGTAAAAGTTTTTGGGAATT
>NC_056749.1:360985928-360990928 GCF_019279795.1 Protopterus annectens
CACACACTTTAAGTTCAGATGACATTAAAATATTGCTACCAATGAGAGGGGGCATTCAGCAGAACAAAGCATTAGCTGAATCTATGGATAGTAGATTTAAGAGCAATATAGACCACCTGGTCTTGATGTTTTACCAATTAAACTCGTTTTTACAAAAAAAGTGGCTTTTAGGAGTAAGTGATTGGATGATCTGTGTTTTAAATATGGTCGTTTTGTTACTTTGAATTATGTCTGATGAAGGATTATTCCGAAAGTGCTTACTTTCTTTTAATAAAGGAGATTTAACAAAGAAGATTTCAGCAGTGACCTGTACTTCATTTTTCGTATTTATCTGGTTTGGTACAACAGGTCTTTAGCATAACTTGTTATTTTTGCTTGAGCAACTAATGACTAGTGCTAAAGTAATGGCCTCAAGCTAAATGCAAAAAAATGTATCAACATACCATTTGGCAAAAACTCAGCCCCTACTGATTGCCACATCAACGGCAACCCCCTAAGTACTCAGCCTGTGGTGAGAGCCCTGGGTACTTAGGTGAACAACAGTCTTGCATTCAACCATCATGTAATGGCAGTGATCAGAAAAGCCTTTTACTTGTTTCATCTCATAAGTAAAAGGATTACATCTTGAAGAAAGGAGGTTATTACCTCTCCATACTCCACCCTCATTAGACCAATAATTTAATATAATGCCCCATTTAGTATGAACCTCTCCAAACATCTGCACCAACTGGAAAGGCCAAGCATAACACCTCACAAAGAAAATCCATGGCCTCCAACACCTGTCCTATGCGGAAAAGCTTAAATCACAATCACTCTACTTGGTATGGTACAAATTGCTAAGGAGTGATCTATAGCTTGCCTGCCAAGGCAATCGTAGACCCCTGCCCTACTTGAGATGTTCAATATTGACAAGTCTAACTCCTCGCATTACCTGCTCAAAAGACCTGAATCTAATATGTGACATCAAAACCTGCTGGAAAGACAGATTTGTCTCCTGTGTGCCGTCTGCCTCTGAATAGACTTCTCAATCACATCAAACAGAGTACCATTGACATTCTGCACAGCCCTGATGACTGGATGGGAAATCACAAATTGTCCCATGGGCTGTAATCACCCAAGGCCCCTCATTGCCAGGCATGCTACACTGACTGAGGTTTCTTTTTTTGGGGATAAAATTCATTAGTTGTAAGGGCCCCAGGGCTATTAGTTTAGTAACCTCCTATGATCCTATGACACACAAGCTGACCATTGTTCATATGTTGGTTTACTATATTGGTAAAATGTATTAGAGCAGTAGTGAAAAAGCAAAGAGGCTTAAATATGTTCTGTTTCTGAGAGCAGGTTATTTGAGGTTAGGTATTGTGATCTTTGCATATGTATGGATTAATGTAATAATTTGGAGAGGAGAGAGAATCACTGTTGGTATGTAGTTATTAAATCCTTGTAGATGTGCCACCTTTACAGTGGTACAAAGTAGATTTTTACAGTGATGGATTACATGCAGTAATTAAAGAATGTGAGACAGCTCAAACATTCTTGCCATCCATCTCTCTTTTGCAGGCATGTGAACCCATGCTTTTATTCTGAGTTTATCATTTTTGGTTACCAGTGGTAGACCTAGAAAAAATATACTTAAGAGTTTCTGAAATTCCAGTTTTTGCATTTAATGAAGTTAGAATGTATCAGGGTCAATAACCAGCTGCACTAATTATATAACCTACATCTCTAAGCTATATAACATCTTATCTTTTGCCTTGATGTCTTTGCAGCAAGAAAAAGCTGAATGGTCCTGACTGTCTCAAGAGAAATGTAAGAATTTTGCCACCAAGTTCACCTCCTTTGCAGTTCTGTCAGTTAGAAGGCAGAGGGTATTTTCAGATGAGTTCAGCTAAGTACGATGGTCTACAAACAGCATTAATAAAAAAATCTTTCCTTTCATATTAGGTAGTATACACGTCTGCAAACATAGTTACTACTAAGTGGGACATTTCACAGACAGACGTTGATATTCATGATTTCATATTCCTCACAATATGCATTATAATGGAAAAATATTACCTTCTCAACTTTCTAAGAATAATATTTTAAAATGTTCTTATGTTTTGGGCTCCTGTTCCCAAAATCTCTTTGGCTTTGTCCTGTTTGGTTGTGCTAAGAGGTTGAGAGGTATGTTTTGTCATATTTTACTCCAAAATACATAGCAATATAATTTATGAGAAAATAAAGTTTGTGAAATAGGTTTAAGGAATATGTTGGGTAATTTAATAATATTCCAGATTTTAATACTTGAAGACTAGAAGGGAACTATGGTGTAACAGTGGCCTTTTTTGGAAGAGATTTTAGCTTGATTATGGTGAAGCCCAGAGGAGAACTAGTCCATGAATAGGGAACTTTAAAGTTGGAGATGCATGTTTTTCATTTTTTATTTCCTCCATGCAGATAGCCATCAGTTATCACCAGCTTATATCCTAATTCACTTGATCAGCTGGTCCTCCCAAATCTGGTGCCAATGGGAAGATTGATGATTGTGATGTAGTGTCATCCTACTGCTGCTGGGGAGAGTGCTTTTACTCCCTCCACCCTGAACAGCTTTCTAGAGCTCAGCAGTTGCTGATTTTATAAGTATGTGGACGACATACAGCACACCTCTCATGCAGCATGAAACTCAGCAAGTTCATAATGCTACCTTATAATAATATGCCTGGGCCCCAGAATGCAGAGCCAGTGTTGACCACTAACTCCAATGTCCTCCCCGAAGCCCATCCAGAGTCCTTGCTTCTAATCAAACATGAAAGTAGACAGAGCACAGAAAGTCATTTATCCTACTGTTCCACTGGGCTGTTAATGCATGTTCTTTCTTTTTAAATATTTGTGGTCTGTCTATATCTGCACTGAAAAAACTGCCAAAGCCTTTGCAGCACACTGGTGGGGGAGCAGTGTATTGTTCAATGAGCCAGCTTATCTACAAAATAACCTTAGTGGCACCCGTAATGCAGATTGTTGGGGTGGTATACATACATTTCTAAATCTTGCATGTGATAAGGATTTGTACAGTAATATAATTATGGCTGGCCACAGCAACTCATAATAGCTAAGAACCAAATATAAAAACAAATAAAAACAGGCAAATCAGTTCGATGTAGACCTTTTCAGTCACTCATGCTGATAGGTGAGTACAAACGTTGGTACAAGTAAATGTTAGTTCTGTAGTGCCTCTCAGTCTCATTTCATGTGATGTAGCTCTAACATGCTGCCAAGCTGCAATTATAATATGGTGATTTGGGAATTTTGGGGGCCCAAAATCTTCAGGGAGCTAAATAGAGCAGTGCAAGAGTATAGCACTGCAGTTATAGTTAATTTTTTAATTATATTTTTTACAATAAAGAGCAGTTATTTACTCAAAAAAAAAAATAGCAGAAAAACTATATTGACATTAAAATCTTGGATGATCTATTTGTTTTCCAGAATGATGTGTTTGCCTGTAGATGACATGACAGAATCTATAGTGAACTATAGCCTCCAAGCTTCATCTTCATTTTGTACTAGAAATGAACATTAATGAACCACGAGACTATGCTGTGGTTCCCAGTAATAACGGTAGTGTTGCAGTAATAAATGGCAGTGTCAAAGTATGGCTGCGGGACATTTAGGATCAGTGTGTTCACTTTAGACTCTAACAAGAAGTTCAGAAACAGAGTTTCTTGAAAGATTTTTCACATGCACTTAGGAGAGGTCTGTCTTGTTTGGTTTGGTATTAGGGCAACTACTGTCTCTCAAATACTGGGCAAGTCTGATGTTGTGTGTATTAATATACTGTTGGCTTTATATGAACTCTTTTGTCATTGGTTTGTGCTAAATTATTTTCGTGTGTTTTAAATTCATGTTTAGATCCAGACGCAATCTCCATATTACATTATACCCAAATCCTTCTTAGTACTGTTTTCATGTGTGAAGTAATTGTAGTGTGGTGAATAAAAAGCGTCTCAGCTTAACCACTTGTGTTATGCAAGCATTCACTTATCTCTGGTTATTATCTTTGTGTTTTTTTTTTTTTTTTAACAAGACAGGCTGCAGAACACAGGAGAGAAAAAGAATCTGAAATCATGATTTTCTAACTGTAATCTCAATTCAGGTCTGTTGCATGTCCATATAAGAAGCACACCTAGCTGCACTGTTGCCATGAAACACTACTTATGCATCCCTTTAATAATGAGTAAAATAAGCAAGTCTGAGCTTTTCAAATAGTATTTTAAATATACAAATGCAGAAATGTAAGCACCTTTTCCGGGATTATTGAAGCTCAGACTATGTGCCGCCACAGCTATGTGCACAGGAAAGGTTGAAAAGGTGTGTTGGGCGTCGCACAGAGGCGTGGAATGGCAGCTGTCGATGCGCTTGCATATAAAGGTTGCAAGATAGCACTACATCTGTCAGTGTCTGCGATACTGAAACGTATGCAAAGTATGCAAGAAAGTTCCTGCGAATACAAAGTGAAGAAGAAGCAAACACAAAATGCTGCAGTAGGAACAACAGGTCCCTATCCCGTGAACAAATGATATGGAAAGACCGTGGTCGTAGTCCAACGTGCAGTGCAGATAGCTATACCATGGAAGTCAAACGATTGGAAGAAGCGAACCAGTGTAGGTACGCCCAGCGCAATGGTGTGAGGGTCACCAGCCACCCATAATGTGAGGGACTGCACACAGCTGGCAAGATGTCTATAACAAAATACATGATAAATGTAGATATCTAGCAACCGTGATGTCTGAATCCATCCTCTATTAAGGCATGTAATAGTCACATACAAAAGGTATGTCCATATTTCACATACCAAAATGTGATAGGAACACAGAATAAGTATGTAAATGAAACAGAAGGAGCATATAAACAGGCTGTAATAATAAAACATGAAGTTTGAAAGGGACAGTATTATCCATACCAAGCCGACTGTGGGAACTGTTATTCAGTGAAGCAGTTTGATATGTACGAATATATCCCCA
>NC_056749.1:360995928-361008386 GCF_019279795.1 Protopterus annectens
ATGTGCTCATACCCCAGCTGCACTCGCAGTAAGTATTTGTCACGACTGCTGTAGAGGGGTGCCAGGTAGGTGGACCATGGGTATGCATTAATGGGCTTAAGTGTACAGGTGTTGGTTGGCAGAGATGTAGTAGGCCCGCCCAGTGGAAGTCATTAATATTCCATTGTGGGCATAGCATACGCCTACACCTCCCAAACGTGAAGAGCACATCTACCGGATAGTTTGTAAACCATTGGGGAATACATAGAGACCTACACAGGGCCGTGTACCTGATTAGCATGGACGTCCATAGTTATGTATCTGAATGTAACAAAGTCCAAATAAACACTGCCAGAACTACTGATATTAGGTGAACAGGTGGCGGAATACAGGTAATGACAGATGACAACATGTATGAGTCATAAGCAGTATGTACCTCGACAAATGTGAATGAATACATATGTTCTGTGACTGTGAATGTGTCTGGTTAATAGAACCAATCGTCTAAATGTGTCCCACAGGGTGTTATGCATTGTTCCTGATATGGTGTTCATTCACACCCATTGATATGTGAGTTCTGCTACTGACGGAAAGTGCATAAGTTGCTGACCACCTCAGGTAGATGATAGCATAATAGAAGAGGTTAAACATCCTTACGCCTGCGAGGGACACACCCGTCTGGGCAGTTGTGTCTTGCAAAATAACAGTTATGGAACATGGCCTGTGCATACCTCTCAACTGTCCCTGATTTTCATGGACATCCATGATTTTGACTCAGATTTTAACCGTGTCCCTCTTAATCCCTCCTAAAACTAGTGACTTTTGGAGGAAAGGTGCTGAATTACACTTAATGAATAATGACAATAACTAACAGTTATAAACATCATTTAGTTCAGAAAATGTGTATTAATTCATATGCTCTGATTCTGTCAATGTTTCAAGTTAATAGCACTAATATTTTAAAAGTGTCCCTGATTGTCCCTGATTTTTTCCTGACTTGTCCCTGATTCTGTTGAGATTTGTCCCCAATTGGTTGAGAGGTCTGGGCCTGTGAGTTTGGGAATGGAGGCTATATAGTGTGTGTAGTGGTGTCAGACATAAATTTGTTGTATCAGTAACAGCTACATGTAATAGGAAACAGTATTATCAATTATAATGCTACATGAATAACCTTAATGTATGAAAACTGTGGAGGTCGTCCGTGTACTACTGGCTGTGGGTCAGACCTCTCAACCAATTGGGGACAAATTTCAAAAGAATCACGGACAAGTCAAGAAAACACAAGGACAATCATGGACACATTTAAAATATTTAAGCTATTAACTGGAAACATTGACAGAATCAGAGCATATGAATTAATACACATTTTCTGAAGTAACTCTTAATTATTGTCACTATTCATTAAGTGTATTTCACCACCTTTCCACCAAATGTCACTAGTTTTAGGAGGGATTAAGAGGGACAGAGTTAGAATTTGATTCAAAATCAGGGACGGCCCTGAAGATCAGGGACAGTTGAGAGGTATGCTGTGGGAATGTGTTGCCTCGACACATGTGATAGCTCTACATATAGGGTCTATAGGTCCACCACCAGTCTGAACGGCCAAAGTGGAACCTGCTCTGTAGAACTGTCAGATGTACCAGGGCAGAACATACTTACATCCATGCATAGTACTGAAATATACATATCAGAACAAATCAAAGCATAGTCTAGCAGCAGTATAGTAGCTTATGCTACTACATATGACATATCGACTTGTCAGGTATACAAGACCTGTAACAAGCAACCAGTACAGACACCTACAACATGAGAAGGTCCCCTAATCAGGACAGTTGCAATGGCTAGAGTATTGTCCAGACCACTCAACTGTCCCTGAATGTCAAGTATGTCCCTGAGTTTGACTGAAAGTCTAACTGTGTCCTTCTTAATCCTTCCTAAATGTAGTGGCCGTTGAAGGAAAGGTGGTGAATTACACTTACTGACTGATGACAATAAGTAAGAGTAATAAACAACTGTTACTTTACAATATGTGTATTATGTCATATGCTCTGATTCTGTCAATGTGTCAAGTTAATAGAACTACTTTTGTAAAAGTGTCCCTGTTTTTCATGACCTGTCCCTGAGTCTGCAGAAATGTGTCCCCAATTGGTGGAGAGTTCTGGTATTGTCACATGTGATGTGTGATGAGGGACTGTCCCATGCAAAGTGGGAAAGGTGTCACTCCTAAGGAAAAACTCCCATAAATTGCAATCTGAAAGGTGGTCAACGGCGTGCAGTTGGTATGCGGTAGCATGACTCGGCAGACAGCTGCGTTAACAAACTCAAGTCACATGTCAGCATTGTAGAGTATCGGTTCCCATTGTCAGGCAGATGGGAGCAGATCATATGAGGAACACGCATATAATATGACTACATCACTGGACAGGCCACCGAGTCTTTACAGTCGAACGGCTGCCATCACAAAATGGTTACACATACCCGATACTGTAGTCATGCAGTCCGATGTAATACGCATCACAAGGGATCGCACACACCCAGCGTGAGTGACAAATGTAAGCAGAAATGTTGGAGAGCGAGCGGCTGTAAGCGTGTTTGTCTACCAGTATGCCAGTAGTGCCCTGTCAAATAAATGTAATGTGTAAACGTGTATAAGGTGCTGTGACCAGAGGTCAGCAGTGCTTAACACTGTGCAAACCCACGCACAAAACCTCCCACCTACTGGACTGTGCCTTACCCTGTTTGTATCCAAAGGCGGTGGCCTGTCACTTAAACCAAAGAACCGCCTCTATTGGCACCTGATGGTAGGCGCTAGCCTGCACACATGCGCTCATCCGCGTGAATTAACAATAGACCATGGCATATGGGAGGTATAGACAATGGTCTGCAAACACCATACAAGCGCAGACATCCAACAGTATAGCAATGTACTGGCAGATATGTATCGGGACCACTGGTGTGTACATGCCTGGCTTAGTCCTGTGTTTCAGTGTTTTGAGCATGCCAGTATGACTGTTACGCATGTTGTAGACTGACAATACCATCATGTGTGTATGAGCATGCAAAGTATGGTCCAGCGGTATTGCATGTCATACATGTCCCAGATCATTAGTACTGTGTTGCTGCCCCTCCATTCTACACAGACGACAGGTGACATTACTGTGTCTGCAGGGTAGCTAATGGCCATGTAAGCATTGACAGTTGCTACATGTCTGAGATAGTGTGGGGGACATGTACAACCCACAGTCCTACACAGCACCGTTCAGGTGGTGCACATGACTCTCACATGTGCTAGCCCAGTGTGTAATGCGGGGCACAGCCAAGCAGTTGTACACATCTGCAGCTACTGTACTGGTCTGCCGGGTACTCCATGTCCAGTCAATTGGAACTACCTAAATTGCTGGTTGGAGGGATACCAGGGTGCGTCAGTTCCCAGCATTGATTAACAGCACAGTGGTGTTGGACATCCTATTACACATCCTACATCAAACAGCCACAGCCTGCTGTCATTTGTGTGTGTGTCATAGGGGTTAGGGTCAGTCATTGGGCATTATCCACAGGCCATTGTATATCATTTGCCTGTATTGGTCCACATCTGTCCAGCTGCAAGGAGCGTGTGTGGAGCTGTACAGGCGAACATGATGGTCAGCCCATAATCTGCAGTGGGTAGGACACCCTGTGTACTACAGGCTACCATTGTTGACCCCATTGTATGTGCTACAGAGGTCATTGGTGCCACTATGGATGTGTACTGTCTGCTGCCTAACATTTTGGCCACAACAGTCACTTGTATGCTCACATACATATCAGGAGCAATAAGGTAGTACACAGTCTAATACAACTGCCACATTGTTAGGTCAATAGACATACTCTAGGTTGTGTTATGGACTTGAGGATGGTGCTCGGAGTGCTGCCTATGTCGGATAGCACACAGTGCAACTCTCATACATGGCCAGAGCACAGGTACTGTCATGTTTGGCATCCATTGTACTGTGTGTGGGTCAGAGAAGGGGGAAATCCGTTGGGTACCTACTGTGTCCAGTGCATATGCCTTGTGTTGCCTCTTTGCCAAGGAGCTGGTCATACTGTGCCGCTGGGCTGTCACTGACTGTGCCCCTACTCAGGATAGTTCCTTCACCAAGTCATACTGTGCCTGTGCAACCTGAAGCCTTGGCAGTGGTGTTGGGCTGTGTGGCCCTGCCCCACATGCTGTTCCTGCTGCAACTGTTACTGCAAGACTAACATTGTGTAGCATAGCAAATAACATAACAACATATATGCATGTAGCTTGCCCGAGCTACTGCAGAGTCCCAACAGATGTGTCCGGATACCAAGAACTGTGAACCGAGCATCCCAAACACATTACCACGATGTATATGTCTTGCCTGTGCATCCACCTCAGTATGGTGTGAGTAATTCCAGGTAAGTGTGTGCACATCACTGATGGGTGTTATAAGCCACTACACACAAGTGTTTACCTAACATCCCCACTAGGAGACTGTAGGGGATGTCTACATAAGCATTGGTTGTGCTACAAACTGTGTCAGACACCACCACATATATTGGACACATCCCACAGCTTCAGGAACCCAGACCAGCACACATTCAATCCTTATGCTAGCTTATATAGAGCCTAGCTGTTCGGAGGTATGCCCTGCTGACTATAGGCCCTACCTGCTCCGGGTGGTGCCCACATGTGCAGGCTGCGCCAGCACCCAGTACCCCAGGAGTGCTCAACCCAATGTGGTCGAACAGATTCATATTGCTGGTCCAATAATCATGTGTGTGGAGGACCTGTACGTGCTCACTAGCATGTGTTGACATGGCATCTGTGAACTGGTGCAATATCTATGACCTGTGGTACCCATAATCCCATTTTCGGTTGGGGCCTGTTAGTCCCCCCACCCCTGGTTACTGTGATGTGCCTGGTTTTGTGTGGGGGTAAAAATTGGGAGGCTCTTCCCCCCATTGTAACCCCGTGTGCTGGAAATCTTTAGTTTTGTACCCCGTGGGCGACATCCCCCCCATCCCCCTCCCCCAAAGTTGGTATACCTGCAGGTTTTTCTTTGGTTGGACGTTCATGAAAGTCCCCAGGGATCACCTGGTATTATTAAACTGACTGTTTCTCCATTTAAAAGCACAACGGGATGTATCATGTTTCTATCCATGTTTGTCCCTACATAAACCCCCCCCTTTTTCAATTTTAATTTTTTGGTGGGGGAAATTGCCCCAAACCGGGGTTTGCCCCAAAACACACATAACCATTTTTCCCCAGGGAAACCGGGGGGGCCCCCCAAACCCCCCAAACCCCCCCCCCTTTGGTGATTTAAAAATTTTTTGGGATAACACCATAGCCCCCCCCCCCCCCCCCCCCCCCCCCCCCCCCCCCCCCCCCCCCCCCCCCCCCCCCCACCCCCCCCAAAAAAAAAAAAAAAAAAAAAAAAAAAAAAAAAAAAAAAAAAAAAAAACTCTCATCTGCAAAAAAAAGGGGTTTATAGTCCCTTTCCCCCCCTTTTTTTTTTTTGAATAGTTATATGACCCATACCAACCTCCAATTAACCACTGCTCAGTGTCCAACCCCACACAATAAAAGGTGCCCCATCACCATATTCATGTCCATGGTTTTCCCCAGCAACAAAAAAACCCAGTGTCAACGACTACAACCCGGGGCCCCTGCACACCACAGCGAGGTTAACACCAGCCATGGCAGATATACAAGATCCCAGGTTATCAATACAGATCACCCGGGCACAAATAGTCAATAGTGCTGATGCCCCCAGACATATGTTCACATCTATGTCCCTTACATCTACATATATAAATATATTATTTGTAGACATATATACATGGACATATATATATGCATATATACATACACACAATACATGTACAAAATATGTAGATATGGCATTATATCAAAAAGCCACATGACAGCAATGCATTAGACAGGAATGAAAAACGGGCCCCCTGCATCATGTGTGTTTTAATATCAAGGCACGGTTTTTTATCCCCCGGGTCAGACCATAGCGGAAGGTACCCATTTCTCACCAGACCAGGGATTTTATGGGGCCCCTGTTTTAAAATTGGGGCTGTGGACATTAAATGCACCCAAAAAAACCTGGACACATCCTGCAGCAAGCCACCCACAGATACCAACACATAGATAACTGCCCAAAAACCCGCCATGCCCTGAATGTCACCTGTCTGTCTACCACACTACAGCATTACAGAACAGAATGCTACAAGTTCTGGATCACCTCCCACAGGATACTTCTAGGGGATGACATCATCCCAAAAGGAAAAGATAAATGTATTGGGGTAGCCATCAAAACATTACTGTGTCCCCAGGCAGCTGGAAAAACACACACACACACACACACACACACACACACACACACACACACACACACACACACACACCTCAGGGCTGGGAGTTGAACATACACCTAACTACCTTTCACATGTTTGGTTACAGAATGACAGTTTCTAAAAACAGCACCCCCGAGGCAAATTTAGGTGGGTGACATCATCCACAAAGGCAAAGATGCCGATAGGGAATGTATGTGGTGTGGGGGTCTAAAAGCAAATGTGTCCCCAGGCAGCTGGAAAACACACACACACACACACCTGGCACTGGGAGTCAAACATCCCAACTATTATCACACTACAGCATTAAGTTACAGAACATTACCAGATTTCTGAACACAGCCCCCGGCATACTTCTAGGTGGGTGACATCATCCCAAAGGCAAAACCCCTAGGGAATGTATTTGGTGTGAGGCATCTAAAAGCATTACCGTGTCCCCAGGCAGCTGGAAACATACACACACACACACACACACACACACAAACACACACACACTGGGAGTCGAACATACACCTAACTACCTTATCACACTGCAGCATTACGCAGTTACAGAACACGCAACCAAGATTACCGGAACACAGCACTCCCAGAGGCATACTTCTAGGTGGATGACATCATCACATGCAAAGGCAAACACGCCGATAGGGAATGTATGTGGTGTGAGCAGTCTAAAAGCATTACTCTGTCTCCAGGCAGCTGGAAACACACATACTTGGCAGGGCTGGGAGTCGAAAATACACCTAGCTACCTTATCACACTACAGCATTATGCAGTTACAGAAGCACCAGATTACTGAACACAGCACTCCCAGAGGCATACTTCTAGGTGGTGACATCATCAAAAGGCAAAGGCCGATAGGGAATGTATGTGGGGGAGCATCTAAAAGCATTCCTCTGTCCCAGGCCTGGAAACACACACACTTGGCACTGCTGGGAGTGGAACATCACCTAACTACCTTATCACACTACAGCATTGCAGTTACAAACTACTAGATTACTGAACACAGCACTAGAGGCATACTTCTAGGTGGGTGACATCATCCACAAAGGCAAGACGCCGATAGGGAATTATGAGGTGAGCAGTCTAAGCATTACTGTCCCAAGGTAGACATGACAAACACACGGCAGTGGTGTGATCAGAACTAAATATCTACAGAGCACTACAACAACACTACATGATACATGCCACAGACAGTACACTTCAAGACAGTCAACCATGTGTTCAATGTAGCATCCATCGTGGCTGAAATGGACATCTGTTGCCTGGATGACCACCATGCTATACAGGATGTCAATGGCCATGCCCATACACAGAGGCACATCACCTACACAAGGTGTCACTGGGCATGCCCACAGGCTCAGTATCACACATCTGTTTGGAATGTACTGTGTATCCATCTACACAACGGCATACTGGGCATGCTCACACACTTAGCAGTTGCAAAGGGCCATCTTGCATGCACACGAATTCTAAACACAGAAGGGTGCAGTTTGGAATGTACTATGTGTCCATGCACACAACGGCGTACTGGGCATGCTCACACACTTAGCAGTTGCAAAGGACTGTCTTGCATGCACACGGACTCTAAACACAGAAGGGTGCAGTTTGGAATGTATTGTGTGTCCATCTACACAATGGCGTAGTGGGCATGCTCACACACTTAGAAGTTGCAAAGGGCTGTCTTGCATGCACATGGATTCTAAACACGGAAGGGCACAGTATGGTATTAATGTCCCCACGTACATGAATGCCACTCACATGTACTGACCAGTACACACTCAGGAGTCATCACAGATGTCACAGGTGTAGATCACAGAGGTACACGCCACAGTCTACAATGTAGCCCTCAGACATCACCATGTCGTTGGACCAGCAATACACAGCCATACATTACCACAACACCGTGTGACTCATGACCAGTGGACTGTACATAGGTCTACAGCAACTGTGCAGACTACACATGTACCAACAGGGTTCCATCATGTGTTATGCATTGCAATGATACCACTGTAATAACCAGGTCAGCTCTACACATACCAGGGGCCCTGGGTCCTCCACAGCTGTGACAGATGACTGTCACTGTACACCAAAAAACACACATGTTTGGATATGACATACATGTAATCACAGTGGATATGTGCATGGACCACACACACAACACATATGTACATAGCATAGCTTTTGCTGTCCTCCATGCAGACAAGTGGCTACAGAAATCACACGCATGCAAATGGAAGGTGGGTCCATCGCTGTTGAATGCTAACAGTACATGAGGTAGCAATGTTGACCAAGGGCACATTCCCTCTGTACTAGTTACCCATGACACCCATCATATCATACAACAGTCCATGTGTTATGTATGTCATCACACATGTCCACCAATTGCAATGCATACAAACATGGCTACATGACAGGCATGTAGGACCAACACACATGTTCAATTTGTAGTGTGCATGCAGCTATGATGCATGTGCAGTAGCTGATGTATGTAACTCATCTGTGCCTAACTACAACATGCAGTTGCAATGCAGCCCCATCATTGACACCTGTATATGGTGACATACTGACAGTATGGTAGGATGTACATCAGGTATGGATGGATGTGTGTACATAAAGTGGTGATCCACCTGTGCAGATGGATGTTTGCTGGGGATGGCTCACAGGTATGTCACATGTCATCCTACCATTACATGTGCAAACAGTACGCTATGTTACTGTTACTTGACGGTGAAGACATAAAACCTACACAGAGGTCAGGTGTTACTGACTGTATGTCACCTGACACCTGTAACACTTGCATCCTCCCATGTGCATATAGCACCACAATTGCCAGACATAGCATTGGTACACATAATATGGCCAATACTGCTGCATGTCTGTCAGACGTATCATCATATAGCAGGTGTATCATTCACAGTACTGCCATGTGTGTTTGCCTGTGTGACCATATATGCCACATATGGTGGGGATTACATCCCAGTTGTTACACACCCCTGTACACTGTTGTAGAGATCTGTACATACTGCAGTGTGGAAAGCATGATGTAGGCAGGGGTAGTGTGTGTATCACACACATCAGCTATCCGTATGTGTATGAAATTTGTGGTCTCCACAGTGTATGTGTGTGTGTGTGTATTTATGTATGGCTGTCTGGTGCATGGAGTGAGGGTGTATGCTACAATACAGAACACCCAGGATCCCTAACCCCTCATGGTGATGCAGTCTACTACCCTGTTGATGCCATCGGTCTCAGCCGTACTGGTTACCTGTACATGTTCTTTCTCTGTGTCGCATCGTGTGGGTGCACAGTACTGTGAGGGTGATGACCACATAGGCAGGGGTCCTCACCTCAACACTATGGGGTGTGCGTTATGGTGTTGTTGACCCATTGAGTGTGGGCATGTTCCTGTAATGTGACAGGGTATTACTGCTACACAGTGAGGCCTCATGCTATCAGGTGGCCTCTAATGTTATCATCGGCCGGACCACTGTATACAACCCCTGCACCATGTCAACATACCTGTGATGTGACCTGGTATGGATGTCATGTCTCTAGCCACTGTAGCCTATTAAACTGCCCACATGCTTCTGGATCAGTATATGTGTGGACATCTGTGGTATGTTAGCCTTTCCAACAGTCAGGTTGAGGCTACTAGCATGCTGATATTGCCATACATGCTTGTGAGTACTCCACAGTTACACATGGGAGACTGCAAACACTGCTACCTGTAGGCACATGCAAGTAGACCTTAAGGAGGGAACCAGGGCATCATTACCAACATGCTGTTGCTGTTGTTACCAAGGCACATACTGTGAACATATAACAATGCATGCTAAACCTGTACTACATGGTATGTCTGGTGCATGTTAACAGTACACAACTAATGTAATATACACTTCTCACTATTCTTACACAACTAATGTAATATACACTTCTCTCACTATTCTGTTCACCCTGTGCATCAGACCATTTGTGCATGTCCCTGCACCAATGGTGTGGATGACAGGGATGCGGCACAGGCCTCATCATATGCACAGGGTGATAATGTTTGCCAGGGGCATAGGCTGCACCAATTGATGACATCATGTGTGTGGGTAAGGGCAGGTGATATGATTGGACATGTCTGTTCAGTATGCATGTGGGTGTTGTGGTGCCCTACAGATGTGTTTGCTGTGTGCGTGTATGTGTGCACACAGTTCTGCCTTTTGTGAGGCCTACACAGGGGTATTATTGACAGCTCCAGATTGTACAGACCAGGTTGTACAGCTCACTGTGTCCGGCCACGGCCACGTGACCTGTGCCTGCCAGGGGTTGCACGGGCACTATCAGGTGGAGGTACAGATTGGCTACTCTCTGATGATACATGTCCACTGGAACTGTGTCCCCACTGGGAACATCCAGGGCCACGTCCATGTGGCCTGCTGTGTCCTGGTGTGGACAGCACAGCACCAGCTGCACTACTACTGCTACCGGCACTATGGGAGCGGGCATGTGAGGTGGTATGCTCACGTTGACCTGCACTAGGTGGTGTAGCTGGCCTACATCCACGTGGCCTATGCCTCACTTCTACCAGATGTTCCAGCACAGACAGCTCACGCTCGCGGATTGCCATGCCAAATCGCCTGTCCAGAACATCAGCAATCTGCTGTTGAGCATGCCTGGATGTTGTTGTTTAGGGTATGGATAGCAGCCTTCTGCAGCCTCTGCCTGTCTCTGTTCTGCCATTCAGCACATGCCTGTGCAGCCATTACAGTCTGGAACGTGCGTCTGGTGATACCAGCTGCTGCACTTTGTCCTGCAGGTGCATGTCTGCCAGAGGTCCTTCTACGAGCAGCACCGGCCACATGCCTGTGTGGCACATCTGCAGTCATTACACTGACACCATGGTGTGGAGACACACCTTCTGTAGCCCCCACATGTTCCTGTTCCACACTAACAGATGCTGACTGTCCTTCCTCTATGGCCACTGGTGATGCGGTATGTGTTGACAGCAGAACTGTGTGCGGGGAAGAGGGGGACATAGCTGAGATGGCAACCATTGGCACAGATTCAGCCCCTGAAAACTCTGCCTGTACCTAATGCATATGTTCATCACTGCTAGTATTTGTGGGGACACTAACATCAGATGGACCGCAGGAGGGTAATGCACCTACATCACCTGTAAATACAAAGAAAGACTCTAAATTACAATAGACACACAGACACACACAGACACACACACAGACACACACACACAGACACACACAGACACACCATGCATGTGATTTGACAGATGGCATGCAGCATGCCTGTGATACAGCAGACGGCATGCAGCTCAGACATTAATAGTGTTAGTTAGCATACCTCCTTGGGGTGCACACTACAGCAAGCAGGTGTCATATCAGTAGCCATGCAGTTCACACAATCATGGTAGTATGCATGCATCCCCGTGATACACCATGTGGACCAGAACAGGATAACAGTACACATGGCCGATGTGACCTTGACATGTAATCTGCTGACAAGTGCATTAACATGCATACATGTCTGACACAATGGTGTCCTGACACATGTACAGCGTTGTAATGGGCATCACATTGTGGTGTTGTCTTTATGCCCTACAGATAGAACGCATGTTTAGCAAATGTGCATGAGCATGGAAGGATAGTGTGAGCCGTCTACATTGCTATACAGTGTGAAGTACAGACACTGTGCCATTGCATGGCATCATGAGGCGTCTATATTGCTATACAGTGCATAATATGTACACATTGCATAGCCATAACTGCATGCATACTCATGACATAACTGTGGATTGTGACCCACGTGCTAGGTGTATACACCAAACTATGCTGTGTCATGACAGGTCACTGAGGACCTACAGATGACACCCCTGCACAACTACTACAGAGTCTTAGCTGCCTGGCAACCATGTCACACAGCAGACTTGTCAATTCACCATGTTCCATATGACATTGATGTACCACAGACACGAGGTGCTACATGTCCTACAGCAGCAAGGAAATGACAGTATGTCCGATGTGGTCAATCTGTGGAAGCTGTACAGGTGACTACTGTCAGCGAACATGCACAGTATCTGTGGCCTGATGTGGTTGTCAATGTTCTGTGGACAAGTC